>NW_022589874.1:0-118258 GCF_004348235.1 Phoca vitulina
CTATCTATCTATCTATCTATCTATCTATCTATCTATCTATCTATCTAGGAGTATAGATACAGTAAGATTGGCAAATGGTAATGGTAATTATTATGGAAGCCGGCTCAGCAGTGAGCTGGGAACCAATCATATCAGCTCCAGAAAGCTGACTATCAAAGACTTTGCAAACAGGTGGTTAAACCATTGGCAGCTTAGAATTGGTCACGGTGAGGATACTTACCCACAGAAATCAGAAAATGCTACAAATGAGGGCTTTTGTCGCAACAAACCACTGAAGTCGGATAATTGATAATAGAAGTTGGGTAATATATGGAGGCTTATTGCACCTACTTTGGTAGGTAAGTTTGAAAATTTCAATAATAGTTCAGTTTTGAAAAAATCTGACTATCTTCCCAGACATTTAAGACCTTCTGCAACTTGGTTCCAACCTAATTTGTAACTTCTATCTCTACTCCAAGTCTCCAGAACATTCCCAAGCATCTCCACCCTTGTTTTGGGCTTCAGCCGGCTTCCGCAGCCCTGGAATGAGTTTACTACCTCACTCTCACTATCTTGGCCCAGGTACAATGACACCTCTACCTGGAAGACTTCCTATCTTGCTCTATATAGATACATTTTCTCCTTCTCCTGAATTCTGAAATAATTTAACCTGTAGTTCTCTAATGCAAGAAAAATTGAATTCACTGTGTGTGGCAGGCATCACGCTAGGCTGCTTTCACAACATTGTCCCATTTGATCCTTACAACTATCTGTGAGATAAGCGACACAACTTTTTTGTTTGATAAGGAAAACGAGGACTAAAGACATGAGGTAACTTTGCCAGGGTCACAAAGCTGGTATCAGTGGCAGAACATTACAGAACTGACGAATTCTGGGGAAGCATCTGCACAGCAGGGAGCCCCACATAAAGGTCTCCATGGGTGCCTTTGAATAAAATGGCAATTCAGTGACAGAAAGCCATTTTCTCAACACTGAAAAATGTCTTCCTATGGGTCCTGATGTACTCCCTCCTCACCTTCCACTACCACGTACCCTTGGCCATAAAAGCAATAGACATTTTGGAAATTCCTTAAAAATGGCTACCCTTGATAGAATAACTATTACACTTGCCCCATGAGATCCTGTCATGAGGCACACGGGAAGTAAAATTCCATTTTTCTAAAAGAAGTAGCCTTCTTTCCTCTGAAACAATGGGGAGTCTATAAAGTAGGTGAGAACCAAGTGCTTTAGTGGGCTTGCTCCTCTGGCGGGAATGCGTCTTTTCAAGGTCACTTTCCCCCACTGAGGCTGGACATGTGAAACCCTGCATCTGAGTGTGGGCCCCATGCTATGATTAGTTCTTCACCACATTCCCCACCTGGGCTGTCGTAAGTGTGCACACCAGTGCCCATGGGCACATTCACATGGACACTCCACTGCAAAATTTAAGAAGCCTTCACATTGGGGCACGTGGGTGGCTCAGTCGGTTGAGCGGCCGTCTCTTGATTTTGGCTCAGGTCACGATCTCAGAGTCCTGGGATTGAGCCCCGTGTCAGGCTCCGTGCTCAGTGAGAAGTATGCTTGAGGATTCTTTCTCTCCCTCTCCCTCTGCCCCTCCCCCCACTCTCTCTCTCTCTAATAAATAAATAAATCTTTAAAAAAAAAAAAAGAAGAAGAAGCCTTCACATCCCTGCAGGAGCCAAGAAACAAAGAGCTAACTGCCAAGAAGCCTTGGATGCCACTTGTATCCTAGATGAGGACAATGGATTCAGCATTTGCCTGGGATTGCTCCTAGAGATCTCCTGCTCCTGGAGATCTCAGCCCGCAAAAGTAATGCAATGTCTAGCAAGGGGGAAGTGGTAAATATATGATGAGACCAGCAAGCAGACAAAAATGGCCAGTTGCTAGAAGATTCTTCAGTGACATGGAAAGCATGCAAACAAAGAAGAAGGTAACAAAAAGCATACAAAATATGATATCACATTTTTAAAAATCCAACAGATGCATATATATCGATGTACAACAAAGACCATAAGACTATACCGCAAAATGTCATTTTCTAGATTTCTGGGGTGGAGTAAGAGATTTTTGATGTTTTTCTGTACTTCCCCAAATTTCTTTTTTAAGTTATATTTTTTAGTAGTGTCCATCACTGCACAGGTTACAAATTTTTTTTCTCATGATGAGAACTTTAAGACTTAGTCTCTTAGCAACTTTCAAATATACAGTATTATTAACTATAGTTACCATGCTGTACTTTACATCCCTAAGACTTATTTATTTTATAACTGGAAGTTTGTACCTCTTGACTCCCTTCACGCATTCCAAAATTTCTACTGTGAATACCTGTTACAGGTTTTATAGTGGGGCGGGCGGGGGCGGGGGGGAGAAAGAAAAAAGAAGAATGGAGAAGAAAGCATATAATTGGTGGATTTTACTAATGGGAATAAGATGCCTGCTTTTATTCTCATGGCAGGTGGAGAGGGATGGTCGGGCAAAAGGGGATGAGGGTCCTCATTTCCAACCATCCAAAGACAAAAAGAAAAGGAGACTCACTGTGTCTGCTCCTTCAAAAGGCAAAAGAACAAGAGAACAGAAAATAAAGATGTGTTTTGGGTGGGAACCAAATGGAAGTGAAGGGCCTGAGAGGTTTAGATGTGAATTTCAGAAGCTTTTCCACCTGGGCCTTTAAAACTTGCTGGGAATAGCCACCTGTCAGCCCCGGCCTGACTCTGGGAGATAGTTCTCCCCTGTGCGGTGCAGAGGCCAAGTGCACCAGGCTGGAGAGAACACCCACTGTTGTTTGGAAGCCTTGGAAGCTTTAGCATCTGCCAGCAGGCTGGTCCTTGGAAGTAACGTGCTTATTTCCAGGAATGAGCATGCTGTCTTTACAAACCAGTAATCATGGACAGAAAGACAGACAGTCACTTCCCTACCCTCCTCTTCTCTATCTGGATGCAGAAAGTACAGGGACAGGGAGACAGAACAGTCTAGTGCAATACAGTTACCGCTCCACACTTTCAGAGCCAGGGACCGTCAAAGATTAGTGAGGACATTGTGGCTCTTTTCCCTAAGTGGCTGCAGCAGGAACAGGCACCAAGGAAAAGAAAACCCTTTACATGCACTTGGTAAGTGTGAATCCTGTGAAAGCTGACAGGCCCAACTACAGTGACCCCCGGGGGACGTGGGGGGTCCTCGCTGTCTCAGTCAGTTCCCCTCCTGAAAGTCCACCACACTTCCTGGAGGCTAACGTGTCCATGAATTACTGCAGACATCAGGATGTGTGGGGCTCAGTTTCATCTGAAACTAAAAGAGGAAAATAACAGAAGCCAACAATTTGGTGCAGTGGGGCTGAGAGAAGGCAGCCCAAAGCATGTGGGCAGCATTCTGTTTCTGTTCAGAAAAGCACCCAAAAGGGTGGTGTTGACTTGAGACACATCCGGGCCTTTTTGATTTAGGAATAACAGTAAAGAATTAACTTTGATCTGGGCATTACACTCTGGCCACAAGATTCCCAGGGCTTCCTGGCCTCGGGAACACGCATCCTGAGCAGTGAAAAATATGCATTTATGTCTCCAGCCTCAGGGGAATGACACACAAATGGAATAAAGTGGAAAGGTCGGACAGAACCAGGGGAGTGAGCCATCTGCCCCAGCTACCGTGGGGTTATCTGTGGGAGCACAAAAACTGCCTTTCTAGCATCAGGGCCTCAAATGTTATGGACGTACCCCGAATATATCTAACTTTTCCTTCCCTTAAACAATTCACTTTAAATCTAACATCTAGAAATGTGGCTCAATAGACATGGCAAGAATATGACCACCTCAGAAAGAATCGATGCCAAAACCATACACACACACACACACAAACACACACCCCTTCCACAAACTGTCTCTACCATGTGCCTTTTCAAGCCACAAAACATCACACAAGTCTTTTTTCCTCTTCATTTTAATAAATTTTTGGATAAAAATGAATCTTTAGCTGGGATGCCACTGTGTGTGAGTGTAGCCGTGGACGGGGTATGGGTTGATGTTGATTTTCTTATGTTTCTGTTTCACATTCCCTTAGCTCACCTGCAAATTTGTGTGAATATGTGAGTAAGTGATTATCAGTTGTCAATAGTTGCCAGAAGGCTTGCTGGTTATCTATTTTTAAAACCTCGTTGCATCAACAATGGATCAACAAGGATCCACCGAGGACACCTCACCCCAAACCAGCAAGGATTCATCTTTGACTCTCACCCTCGGAGGCCTTTGTTTTGTTCATTCTCTTTCTCAAACCCCTCACTTTCGACTCTTTGTTCTTGTCCCCAGCTCTCTGTGTGATCTGGGGCCACTTCTTACCAGGACCCCAGGTCCTTAGTGCCCCTGCAGGATAAGGGGACACATAGGATGTACCCCACATAGAAGTATAGTGAGGGCATGGTGAGCTCTTGGGTGTGAAACAGATTTAAAGAAGAAAACATTGCCAATATATGGAATTCTTGCTACTAGAAAATGACTTGCTCTGTCCCAGAAGGTGTCTGCCATGAGTGATGGTATCTCCTCACAGAGGTACGGAACAATGGGAGCCTTAGGGCAGGCACTGGGTTGGAAAGGTGACAGAAAGGTTCATATTGAAAGAAGGACAGGGGCAGGGATGGAGGACCACAGCTGTCTCTCCTGGGTTTACCTCTCTTTGTATACATGCTCTGTCTCAACTGGGGTGTATGGGGAACACAAGGACCTCTGTGTGTCTGCTATGTATTTGTGTATGTGTGTGTGTGTGTGTGTATGCTTACACGTTCCTGCACTGACAGGAGTCCCCTTCCAGAGACAGGGAGGGTGATTTTCCATCTTTACCATCACCAAGGAGTTCCTCAGAGAGCCCTTGCCTGCTCTCTCCCATGGTCTGCCCGTGATGACCTCCAAACAGCATTCTGGCCAGAGACAATTGTTGGCTATCTCCTGCCCATGATCAGCAAAACACAACCATCTGCCTGTGTGAGAGTCTGAGATTGACCTGGCTGCCACACCTTGACTCTAAGTCATTTGCACACAAAGAGTTCAGAAATGTAAGTATACTGTCCCCAAAAAGAGAAATACAGGGGAGAACGCCAGCCCGCCCTCTATCCTTGGTTTAGCCTCTTCCTCTGCTAGGCTGCCCACCACCATGTATTACAGACATCTTGGCCTATGTTTTCCCCCCACTATAAAATATTGAGAGACAGCAGAAAGAGGTGGCTTTGTTTGCGAAGACATGAGGAAGAAGCTGAAGGAGAGGGCAAGCTACCAGATCATTGTCAAGGTTGACAGTGTCAGACTGTCAGAGAAACTGGAGATCCATTATCGGGGTTTCTGCCCTGGCCCCAGCTTCATCTGCTCACGACCAAACTATGGGGCATTTCCCTCTCCCGAGCTTCACAAAAGGATCAGTGGACTTACCTGTGGCTGAAATCCTTTGAGGTCGCTGGCTGCAAGGTCACTGGCTGTGAGGAGCTGGAAAAGAACAAAGGAGTCTTCCTGAGTGATACTTCTCCAAGTCTGCCCACAGTATCCCCAGGACAACTGATCAGCAATGGACTTACCACTGCCCAGATCTGGAGCTCGAGAAGCAGAATCGCAAAAGGCAAACATGCTATTTCTGGGCTAGGAACCTAGACCCAACAGCCTTCTCACCTTGTGTCCACCACACCTCTGACTTTACCTCCCTCTGCTGCCCTCTCTCTATGTGCCACCAATTCTACTAAGGGTCTTAAATTACAGATCAGGATGTGTGGACTTCGGCAGGTCCACAGGCTCCTGAAATTGTGCATGAATTTATAGACGTATAACACTTCCTTAGGGAGAGGGCCCTGACTTTCTTCCTACTATCAAAGTAGTCTGTGATACCAAAGCTAAGGAGACAGTTATAGACCATCTCCTCTGGGAGGGCTGCTTCTTCCTCTTCCTCTCCCCCTTCCCCCTCCCCCTGCTCCACACCTCCCCTTTCTTCTCCTTCTCCTCCTCCTCCTTTTTTTTTCCTTCTTCTTCAATCAGACCAGTAAAAATAACCCTTCCCTTTACCTACCTACATGTGACTCAGTTTCCCTTCATCATATATTACCTTTGATCTTATATACTATTTAGGTGTTCATGGCTTATGCCTCCAATTGCCATGGTTTAGATATTTTCTGTGTCTCTGTGTTTAATCATTATTAAAGGGTCAAGTTCATGTTTTGATATTTTTGCATCCTCTCCAGAAAGCACTAAATAGAAGCATACGATTAATTACTAAAATAATCACATTCTTTATTGTTGCTCAAAAATGCTGGGAAATTGTAGGATAAAGAGAAAAAGGGCAGATGCTTATTTTGATTCAAGGAGTGTGGCTGCTAGCTTTGTTAGGCCTGGAGAGCGTTTGCAAAAAATAGGAAAGATTTCATGTTTGCTGTAACAATATTTTGTTTGGTTCAAGAAAGAGAGGGAGTCATGCTGGGCTCCAGTGCCTCCAGCCTTCAGGAAAGCTCAACGGGGCTGTTCAGCTTCTCTGTATCACTTTGCCAAAAATGATACGCAAAGTGGTGTTAACTCCCGCATAGAGCAGAAATGAGGTGGAGAATGTACCCGCTGTACCTTTGTCCCCGCACCCAGTCCTGAGGGCTAGGTTCCCGGGGCTGCAGGTGCCCAGAGAAGGCAGCATTCATCCTGACAGCCAGCCAGCCAGATTGGCCCCTCTGCTTGTCATGAAATAGCCATGCAACAAGCCACTGGGGCACTTGACTAGTCACCGAGGGCCAAATCTAATCATAAGACAGTCCCCGCCTTTAAGGAACCCACAGTTGGGTCAAAGGAGTAGATATGTGTATGTCAGTGTGAGCAGAGGGTAGCAGCAGAGTGTAAGCACTGAACTGTGCATACACAGAGCAAGAGGGGTCAGGGCGCTGTTGCCGAAAGAACACGGAGTTTGAACTGAGCCTTGCAAATGGAAAGGCAGCAGGACAAGGCGGTTCAGGTGGGGCAGCCACAAGGGCCAAGACAAGGACAAAGGACGTGCCCTTCCCGACCCTGCTCCCTTGGCATCTGCTCATGCCGGCCACGGCACACATTAAGGAGGAAGGAGGGAATCAGGAGACACTGGGGGTCGAGGATGGCCGGGGTATCCAGCAGAGCGTCTGTTGCTTCCCATACTTTTTCTTTTTTAATCTTACAACTGCCATGTGAGATAGAAAGCAGCCCCACTTTACGGATGGGAAAATTGAGACTTTGTGGAGGATAAATAGCATTTTCTAGGTCACACAGGTAGTACATGCATTTGGGGTTTAAATCCAAAAATCTATTTTCCCAAAGCTCATCGTCTCCTGTACCATGATGCCTCTGGATGACAGCACGCTGGAGATAGATTTGTTGACATGCCATGTGTAGCAAAAAAGATGAGTGCTACTTTTTTTGACAATGTGCCACAGGCAGTAATATAAAGCATGTCCCTATGAATGACCACTCATGGACCCTCCTTCCAGACGTTCTTTCATTTAATTGGCAAGGACAATCTACTCTTCCGATCTTATCAATGCAGTCTAGGCCTCTAACTTGAGCTTGAGCCAAGGTTAGGGTGGAGCTGGGGAGGAGGGACAGAAAAGTTGGAGGGAGGTTTGAGCATGGCAGTGACCACTGCAAGGGCAGAGCCACCAACAGGTGTTAGCATATAGGACCAAATCTCGAATTCTCTAGGCTTTGGGAATCCAGCAGGCAGGCACCTTTCTGCCCCCACCCCCACCCCCCGCCCCTTAACAGAGTTCACCAGACAGAGAGAATGCGTGAGACAAAACATCTACTTCCTCCTAGTGCTGAGATGCTTCATCTGGAAATCAACCACAAGCGTGTTCAAAGCATCTCAACATATGCACTATTCCCTCATGTCAGCGCTTTTGGGATTGAGAAGTTGCCAGATCCATCTGTTTGGGTATAGAGATATGGCATCTTTGGTTATTACTTGTTACTTCCCTAGCTCAACAGAATAAGGATCTATCCTACCTTCCTGGAAGCCTGATATCCTCTTTCCTTCTCTTAAAAGGAAACCAGATGCATACAACTTAGTTCTTAACTGTTTAAGGGTCTGTTTTGTGCTGTCCTGTGTATTTTTTATTTTTTCACCTAATAAGACCATGCCCAGTAAGACCATGATTTATATCTTATGTAACTTCTGCATTCCTCAAAGTGATGAGAGGAGTCTAGACAGGTGATTAGTCAGTAAATACCTGTTGACCAAATGACTTAAAAGGAAAGTGGGGAATACTGTCAACCTAGAGGCGAGGGCGAGAATGGCTCAATTGCTGAGCCTGGAGAGCAGAAGTGTGAGAGACGGCTTATGACACTCTTCAAGTCGACAAGAGGAAATGGCACTCAGTATCTAGAGCATTTCCTGCATGAAGTAGGCACTCAGATATTTCAATGAATTAATTAACTTACATGATGAGAGCAAGCTCTTCTCTTCCCACTGTAGGTTTATGAGTGAATATTGGCTTATACTTCAGTGTAGGTGTCAAAGGTTATATTGAAGGAAAGACGGGATGAAAGAGAAAGAGGTTGAGCAGTGAAGGAACCCACTACCACACTGAGAGGGGGAGCTCCCCTTCCTGGGGATGAAACCATACAATGGGCCCGGGGCCATTTGGATCTGTTAGCTTATCCAAGGTGGGTTTGGGGGAGGCAGTGAGGAAGGTATCAGGTGTGGTTATTAAGTAACTTCTAGAACTCCTGAATTCCTTACCTTGGGGATTCGGACTACTTCCCTCACAATCTAGCATGCATTCCAGGTGTTATCTGACCTGGGAAACAGCCCAAGGCGAACCCTGCGACCTCCTCCCCCAAGGGTTCCTGAATGAGCTACGTGTACAGAAGTGTGCTGCTCCCCAACATCCAGCCAGGACCCCCTGCCTGCCTGGCTCCTGGCTTCTACCCTTGCTGTAACCAAATACATGAGCTCTCGGGCCAAACACAGACCCCACTCCTTGACTACTCCCCTCTACCAAGCTGATTATTTCCTAAATGTCTACACATTCTGCACCCAGGAAGGAGAAAGGGCTGGCCTTCAGCACTGAAGTGTCGTGCTCAGATGGGGCTTAGAAATACAGGACAGGAAGTCCTCCTGTATTCTGCAATTGCAGCCCACCTAGATCTGGACCCCTAAAGAGTTTCAGGACCTGAAGGAGACAGTTGAAGTTCTCTGGGTGGATGAGAAAAGTCACCGTGTCCCCAGTGGGGTCAGGAGGCACCTCTGCTAGGGAACTGGATCAAGGGAAGGTGGTCGAGTCCGAGAGCCCCCACTGGGTCCACCTCTCTCACCCTTCAATCACAGCGGCTCTGCTTTTCTCTCTTTCATGTCCACAAATTAATTTGGAGTCAAATGTTCTGTCACTAAAACAAATTTAAACCTTCCAGACTAAGTCCTTATTTTGCAGAAGTTGATAAGTGACTTCTCAAGATCACGCGGCTAGTTAACAACAGGCCCGGGTGAGGCCTTTAACCCCCAGTCCCTCTGCAGAAACCCCTGGCCCCAGACACAGCTGGCTGCCTGCCTCTGATGAAAGTGAGACACATGTGCGCAGAACACAGGGGAAACTGAGGCCTGGGCAAGAGGACACAAGCGTGTCCCTCCACAAAGCCACTGCCCAAACCATCCCCCTACTCAGAGGATGGCCTCATTCTGTCCCACTGGAAAAAAACGTTCCCTGCCCAGAGCAGCCTGGCAGTGTGCAGGGAGGGATCCACGACAGGGAGGCAGAGAGGGAGGAAAATGCAATCTGCCATGGCTCTGGGGACTTCAATCAGGCTGAAGTTAATGAAAAGGATCCTGCCTTTTCCCAGGACTGCTAAATGTCTGCACTGCTCCCAGCAAGAGGGTTGAGCGGGTGTTGGGGGAGAAGGGCAGACAGAATTACATTTAAAAGGCAAAGGAAGGAGAAAATTCTTTCATCTCCCTGGTGGAGTGGCCAGTGTTCCTGGGGCCCTGTCTCAGACCATTCTCATTCCTGACACGTCTTGCTGTTCTCTGGAACGGTCCACATTCAAAATATTAGGATGACGACCCTGCTTTCCATTTTTGAGGAGCTGCAATTTCTCTCTTGGCACAGTTGTTGTGTTTTTCTTTTTTTTTTGGTCTCTCCAAGCCTAAGGGGCGGGGGCTAGGGAGCAGAGAGGGGGATGAAGGAAGCTGTGGGGCCCGGAGGGGGCGAGAGAAGAGTCTCTTCACCTCCTGCTCTTCTGCCACCCAGCTCTCTGCGTGGGGGTCTCCCTTTGCTTCCCTCATCCAAAGTCCCCTCCATCCAGCTGTAGCCAGCACCATCTTGTGCCTTCCAGCACTGCCCCTCAAGCAGCTACCCTTCTAGCTGCTAACTTCTACAGCATCCCAAGTTTCCTTCAGAGGAGGAGAGGAGACAGCTCCCTTTCCTCCCTATGCCCGCCTGCCCCAGGAACATCATTTCCCCTCTCCTGGCCCCTGGCCAAAAGGACACATCTCCTTTGGGGCAAGTGCAGCCTAACACATCCCCACAGATCCCCCAGGCTGACCTGGGACACATGCATCTGGGAAGGTGGTCACTGACACAAAAGCGGGGGGAGAAGGGTCACCCTGGACATCTGTCCGGAAGGATCTCAACCTTGCAGACATGCAGCTGGACAGATTGAAGCCTGGTTGCACTGAGGATCCTCTAGGTCATTTGCTCTTCCCCCATATTTCCTCTCTTGTGGGCCAGAGAAATAAATGATGGCATGGGAGATGGATGGGTGGGTGGGTGGGTGGATGGATGGATGGATGCATGGACGGATGCATGGGCAGATGGATGCATGCATGCATGGGTGCCTGGGCAGGTAGGCAGAGAGATAAAAGAACAGAGCAGAGATGGCTTTAGGGAAATAAATGCTCCATTTTTAAACTGTCTTTAAATATACCATCCTTTCATTAAATAAAACATCTACTTAAGGGGCGCCTGGGTGGCTCAGTTGGTTAAGCATCTGACTCCTGATTTCGGCCAAGGTCATGATCTCAGGGTCGTGAGATGGAGTCCCATGTTGGGCTCTGTGCTCAGCAGGGTGTCTGCTGGAGATCCTCTCTCCCTCTCCTTCTGCCCCTTCCCCCACTCACCCTCGCTCTCTCAAAAAAAAAACCCCTTCTACTTAACTCCCTTTACACACACACATTCAATCTGTTCCCCTTTCCTATTTTATAGGAAATGGATCTTTTTCTCCCTGTTTACTTTGTGAAGTGTCACTCGCTTCCTCCTTTGTCTATAGGATGGAACCTGAACCCCCTCCCAACCCAGCCCCTCAGCCCACACAGTTCAGGACAGCCTCTGTGGAAGGCCCTGTCCCAGCAAGCTGAGACAAACACCCAATCAAATGTGTGACTGAGTTTGTTGGAAACCAACTAGCCCCACTCTCTAACTTGGCAAAAAGGAAACTGAGGCTCAGAAAGATTGTGAGTCACCCAATGGATAATCTGGAACAAAGCCAACCCTATGTATGCAACTGAGAGCAAGTTTTAGATGACCTCACATGGAGGACTGGGAGACTGTGAAAGGGCCCGGGGAGCTGCAAGGTGAGTCAGGGGTTAAGACAGAGAAAAGGGAAGAAGGTGAAGGTGATTTCCACCAAGCAGCAGGTCTGGAAGCACCCACCAGCAGTGAGCCCATTGCTCCACTGGCGCCACAGAAGGAAATGTGGAAAGTGGACCAGGGAGGTGAAACGGAACCGTCAGGTTGCCGCTCCTCATAGGGCCGATAAATGGCCATTGCTGTACAAAAGGGTATTAGTTAGACTCGGAGGAAGAAGATGCGTATCCTAGCCTGGTTTCAGCTCAACTCAAGGTGGGATCTGTCATGGGCTCACTTCACCTGTCCGGGTCTTCTTTTACTGCCTATAGAATGAATTCTGTGTTCTCTCTGACCCTACACTTCTAGCACCCCAAAGTGTCCTTAGCTCAGGGATGAAGAAGAAATGGAATAGACTGTCTCTAGTTTCTTCCCTCTTCTCTTTTCCAGCAACTCTCCCCGCCAAACGCACACCTTTAAGAGGCTGTCTACACTGTCTGGAAGAATCCCTAATCAGAAGGACGGAAGGGAGGGCGGTGGGATGGTCTTGTACTGCATCTCCATTACTGACTGGTGTGCCAACAGGAACTTAGACAGATGGTCACTCAGACTGCGATACAGGTTCATCATCCCAGTGAGCCTGCAGTCACATCCACATTCGAGCTCAAGGTAAACAACCTTACAATTCTGAAAGCATTAGTCCACCTGCCAAAACATTTGGGGTGTGTGGTATAGAAGCCAAGCAGCTGGCTTCCCATCAGCCTAAGAAACAAGTAACACACTTAAAGCTGCCATCCTGGTCCAGCTGAGTGTCCTTTTGCTAAATCCCCTCAACCCTCATGGAATTTTAAAGGTTGAACCTGAAACCACTGACAGCTCCAGCCTTAGCTATGGAATCCCTTCCCAAAGAGCAACAAGGATGACTAATAATAACTGAATATAACTCTAAGCAAGCCTGGTCTTGATTTCTTATTTATTTTTTTAAATGACGGGGTCTAATATTTACAGGTGAGATCTCTAACAAAATCCCCTAGGTATGCAGCCAAACGAGCTTTACTTTTTTTTTTTTTTAATTCCATACATAACCTTGCATATATAGTCTATGTTCTAATGGTGGTATGTGTATTTGGTTATTGTCCAAGTCACAACTATTTCCACTTCTGAGTGGGAATGTCTTTAATCCTTCTTCTTGTAGATTAGAGCTATAACCACAGACACCTAATGACAGAAGAGACTCTAACGCCCTAATCTAGAACTCCCTGAGACAATGAGTCTTGTTTTATGTTACTTCAAACTGGTGAACTTGTAGAAGCTTGTCCCCACCCTTTTTGAAATTTCCATTAGAATTATTTTTAAATGCCTTGTTCCTTAGACCAAGAAAAACAGATGTCAGGGAGAGCATCTTATGTGGTGTTGGGTGGGAAGTTTACAAAGGTCAACCTGGTATAAATTGGTGTCACGTGACATGGATGTTCACAGCCTCATTTCTTAAGGATTTTGGTAAAGAGTAGCTCAAGGAGGTTAAGTCATTTCTGAAGGTAACAACTGGGAGGAAGTAGAATGGCTATAGAGCCTCGTTTGGCTGGCTCATGTTCTTTGTCACTACATCCTAATGCTCTGAACCCTCCTCTTTGGGGAATGCGTGTTATCAGAGGTTCCATCACATCCTCTGCGATGCCCCGACACCTCAAAATGAACCATGCATAACAAACTTAGAGAACAGTGCTTTTCAAAGTGTACCCTAAGGAGCCCTGGATTCCACAGAAGGGTCCTGGGGACTATGAGCAGGTGAAAGATGCGAGCTGAGGTGAGGCGTTCCAACCCCCAACCCTAACTTTATCCAGTTATTTCATATTGGACTTCCTGTTAAGATGATTTAAAACTTTGTAAAAAAGAAATTTGGAAAACTCATATCTTAGAAGGCCCTTAGATAGGGGAATGCACAATTCACAGCGCTAACGGAATATACCTGGGGAAAAGAGAATTAACCTTTAGAACTCATTTTAAGAACACATTAGACCTCATTTTAGGAACACAGCCTTTAATACTTGCCGTGAGTTACTCATCAGGAAAATGCATTCTCCTCCTTTCTCATGCTTTCCGCTGGCAGTGATGTCTGCTCTCTGCATTTGAAGTTCAGCAAGCTACATGCTTAAGAAAGCATAACTAATTTACCAGGAAAGCAAGGAGCTAAAGATATGTTGCTTCTCAGGAGCACAATCTGGGCTGTAGGTCCTTTCTTTCAAATGAAATGAAGAAATCGCATTGCAAGCATCTGTGGGCTGTTTCCAAAGTCCGTAAAAGGCCAATAAAGGAGGTTCCCCTCATTGAACATATGCCAAGCAAGGCTGGATGCTGAGGCAGGGAGGGAATCCACCCCTGTCTCCCTCTTCTCATCATTTGCTGAGTTTCTGCTTAGAACTGACCAGATGATCTGCTCGCTTGGCTCTAAAACTAGTATTAAAGCTTTCAAATGCGTCCCCTTGGCGAATCCCAGGAAATTGATTTATATCCCTAGGCTCACTCACAGCAGAGAATGGAAAAGTCAGAAGGTGCTTGCTTTAGAGAGGGTCTGAACACTAGAGTCAAAAGCTCTGCTCCTCAGCTCGGTGTAGCCAATTTGGCTGAGAATCTGGGTCCCTCAGGCCAAATCTGGAGCAATTAATCAGTTACAGGTGAATATCTAAAAGGGATACAGTCAAACAGGACCCACTGAGAGCTGAACCTCCTAGATGCAAGTAGTCATAGCTTTTGTAAGCCTCAGGTAAAATGGAAGGATCTCCTCCAGAAAGCCTACCCTGAACTCTTGGGAATGATAATATGAAAAATAATTTATTTTTCAAGGCCCACTTTTGCCTGTGATTGTACCAGGTAGATGCTTTAGCTTTATTATCCCTCTTAATGTTCACATTACCAATGCAGGGTAGTATTGTTCTCAACAGTTAATAGTTGAGCAAACTGAGGCTCAAGCTGGTTAAATAATTCACGGTTATGGAGGCAAAAATGGCAGAACTGGAATGTGATCATGATGCTGAATCATGACAAGGCCAGTCCTCTGCCTAAGGCATCTATGGTCCCCTTCAGGCATCCCTAAATGGATTGGTGCTTTCTCCCTTCCTACCATGCCAGGGAGTCAGCCCTGGCTCCAGAGACATTTTTAGCATGGACAGCTGTGCCCCAAATGACCTGCCACACAGGTAGGAGCCAGGCTTCCCATGAGCCCCAGGTAGCCGCACAGCATAGGCATTTAAGGTAATGTCCTACTGTCTTGATCTTCCCCTCAAATTTCTCTGAACTCAAGATAACATTTTCAGAGGAGCTCTGTTCATGAATCCTGGCTGACCAAGACTCACTAGAGTCTGCCCTGTGCATTTATACTGCCACAAACACTGTTGCTTATCATGTGTATCCTCTCTTCTTAACCAAGTTTATACCCTCTCTCCCACTCCTTCCTTTCTTTCCTCCTTTCCTTCTTCCTTTCCAGCTAATAAGGGCCAGGTTCCAGGCACCATCACAGATGCTGAGAATCCCCATAAACTATTTAATGCTTTCCAGGGATCAGCTTATATCATTATACCTTCTCAAGAACCTCATGAGGCAGTACCATGAGTGCACCCATTTTACGAATGAGAGAGCAGAAACTTAGCCACATGAAATAACTTATTCAAAGTTGCAAGACAGTAACCGAGAGATCCAGATAGTCTGCTCAGTTCCATTTGAGACCAAGGCCTATGTTCATTCTTAACTACTCCATATGTGGGGTGCTAGTCTAGATGCTGTCATGGGTCACACCTCCTCCCACCTAGAAAAGATCTTTGTCTTTTAGGGATGCTAACTAAGACACAAAGGAGGCAGGTGTTCATTTAAAAAAAAAAAAAAAAAAAGTAACCAAATCAGTAATGAGAAGGGGATAGTTGTATTCCAAGGAAGAATAATATCATTGTGATCACATAAGTGGGCACTTTCAATAATACACAAAAATGGGAAATCCCAAGTACTCCATCTCTGTTACTATAGGCATGAAACATGGCTTATGTCCTCCTTGAATGCAGCAGAGCATGAGGACCAGGAGGAAGAAGTCATCAGGGCAGTTTTGCACCTGACAGAAGGATGGAGCTGGGCAGCAGCAGGTACAATCTTCAGGGAAGACAGACAACCATCTTTATCGAAGATAAAAGAAGTGAAACTGGAGTCCTTCCTCTCATTTGCAAGAAACAACCTTCACAAACTAAAATTTGAAAGACAGTCTTTGTTTACCAAATACCTCTGCTTACAGTTTTCCTCAGAAATATTAGTTAAGTATTTTTAAAGAAGATCTGGTTGTTTGCTTATTCACTTTATTTAACCAAGTGAAACGTGCTCGTTTATATGCTGTGCTTTTGGTTGAAATGACAATCTCTTTGAGCTGCCGTTTGTAAACTGTTCGCACAACCAGTGTGCAATCTCTTTCACAAATGACCCTGCTTTTGCATTAGTGTTACACACCCTGCAAGTGTTGAGTCCTCACTTGGTCCTGCCACTCCCTGGGACAGGAGTTCTCTGAGGACCGAGACATCTGGCTGTTTCCAGAGTGGTTCTTCACCATTGACGATAGGCTACAGGGTCTGGACAGCTTCTAAAGATGACCCCCAATATATTAAGCTAGCAAAACACCTTCAGAAAATAGGACTAGAATCCTACCATGATGACTTTGAAGGAGGCATGATTCCGTGGCATATATACACCCTGGTACTTTGTTAAAAATCTGTCCCTCTTGTATTTTACACAGGACTTCTGGAAACGGTTTGGCTGTTTCCTGGGGGGGGGGGGGGGGTGCATGTATCTGTTTGTGTTTCATGTAGTCCTGCCTTGACTGTGGTTTGCTTAAAAATAGTCTCTTGTGATTTCACTCTCAAGAACAAGAAGATCGTCTCACAGAGGTATCTGGAAAATGGAGGTCTTCCCTTTATCAAAGTAGCTCAGTCAAATGTGGATTCTATCTACCTACACCTCTTCTCCAAACAAGGTATCCTTATTTTGCTCTCCCTGAAGTCTCATGTGTGCCTGACTCACAGCCCACCCATTTTTGGACAAACTTGCCCATAATTTCTGGCTGGCTCAGTTGGAGATGCCTCTCTATACATTGCCCACTGAGAATGAACAAAATGAATGTACAACACAGATGCTGCATTAGCAGGACTGGATGTAGCTGCTAACTCAGTCTGAGACCCCTTAGTAATCATATGCCCAAGCCATTTATTTATAGCACAAACACAAAGGGCCTACCACAGGGACTGGCGATGTTCACTTTTGCAGCCATATTTGGCAATTCACTGGTAGTGCGACCTCATGCAATTCACATCTCCACCTGGCTCTTAGCATTCCCCACCTCTGACATGAGGAGCTCTGCAAGATCACCTCACGATTTGACAGCCTGTGAGTCGGGGAAAGGCTACGGGTGGCCCCACCGCCCACCTAGGGCATTATCAGGCTTCATACACACCACCTATTACTAAAGGTACTTGGGGGTGAGATATCACAGAAGATGGTGGAGCGGTCAGATGATAAGAAGAAGGGCACCTGGCAGAACTGAGGAGTTAGTGAAGCCTAAGCGTGTCTTTAGAAGAATCCATGCCCTCCATCCCTCGTTGGTCTTTCAGAGAGTAAGCGGTCTCTTGTTTCTCTCCACATCCCTTCCTACTTAAGCCTGGTTTCAGGCAAGTATCCACTATCAATCAGTTGTATCGTAATCACCGTGTGACTATTCTCAGGATAGCTATTTGCTATGTTTCACTTTTAACCAGGCAAGAAAAATTGGGAGTCTGCATGTCTTTTGATAAAAAGAAATTCCAGATCTAAGGAATTTGAGAGAGGCCCATCATTTGGAGGGCATTTGCTACATGGGAGCCATATGAAGCAAGCCTGACTCTGGGGTAGAAGAGGGACAAGAGCGGGGGGAAGCCACAGATACAGCAAAGGTGAGTCATGTCAACGGCAGGGCCCCATCTCTCCAGTCACCCTATGGCTTTCCTTGACCTCGTGTGATATTAGCAGGAATCTCAATTCTAAGACACACAGCTTATTTCCACATAAAATTTAAGAGTTTGACAATAGGGCTGTCTTTTAATTATTTACTCTGTAATCGACTAGGTGCAAAATGGCTGGTATTCTTCATAGCCAAGTCACAGGGAATGTTGCCCTATTTCATGATATAAAGTGTTTTCATTATAACAAGAAGGAAGCACGAGATGGATAAAGTACTTTTAATCCCTAGACCTAAACAATTTCAAATGATGATCTCACTTAATCATCCCAACAGCGATACAAAACCGAAAGGGACAGAAACTATCCTGCTTGTTTGACAGATGGAGGAAATGAGGCAAAAAAATTGGTCAGTGACTTGCCCAGGGCCATGTTCCCAGCTGAAGAAGTCTTACTGTGGAAGGGATCTTGGGGGGTGGTTATCCAGACCAGCCTCCTTTCAAAGCAGGAATCCCCTTCTCGAACTTCTCTGACAGATGGACACCCAGCTTGAACACTTCAGAGGAAGTGGCACTTGCTATTTTAGTGCCGCAGCAAGAGTCTAGAGCAAGCTCTACCTTTATTCTGTTGAAATATGCCTCACTGAAACTCGTCCCCAGAGTCCTGAGAACAGAAACTAACTGCTTGTTTTTTTAAACCATCATGATCTTCCTGTCAAGTAGGGAATGTGAACCCCATTTTACAGATGAGGAAACAGATGGACTCATCAACCCACTCCAGGCCGCACATCTCAAGTTAGAACCAGACGCCAAACCCAAAGGATTTTCGCCCCTTCTCCTTTGCCATGCATTCTCCAGCTCTGCACATGTGCACAGGCTCCAGTGTGCTCAGTCCTCCTGCCATGAGCTGTCCTTGGCACTTTTGGTTACAGGTATCAGATCTGTACGTCCCCAGCTGGAACATCCCAAGTGTTTTCGATTCTTCTTCTCTGTATATGGTTCCCAGTGTCACCACCATGTAGCTTATAAATGCCCCCCTATGCACACCAGAGTAATTGTTACTAATCAGTCTTGTGCTGACAAATCTTTAATAACCAACTCTCAGAGGGTAGCAAAACCCAAGTGTAAGGCATTTGACAATTAACTCCCATAGTGTAAAGCACTCCTGCTGTTTCAGGCTACCAACCTGAAGACGCTGATTGCAGAGCTGGGAACAGATGTGCCCAGTTGACTCGCACCACCATGAGCCGGCTCTATCCAGCACACCGCTGGTGTACCCATGGGTCTATCTGCTAAAGACCACGGACAGCTGGACTGGAACTCAGGCCAGGTAACTTGTATGGAACGACACATCCCAACAAGCTCAGGAATTAATATGTCCTCTGTGCAAATCTTGGTGTTCAATAAGCCCGGCTATTGAAAAGAATAAATGTGAAAGATGCCGGTATTCATCCAATAAAGTCATGCAATAAATATTTATTTTTCTAGGAACTGGGCATATAATAATGACAATAAAAAAAAAAGTCCTTGCTTTCAATGAGACAGACAATAAAGTAAAGTGATAACAATAGGAATATTAATAATGGTGTAAGCTGCCGATTTTAATAAAAGATAAAAAAGAAGAAAGGCGGTGGGGGATGGAACAGTAGGGATGAAGTAAGAAAGTGAGCCATGGGCTATTTGGGAGAAGAGCAATCCAAACAGAGGAAGCATGATGTGCACAGTTACTGACATGAACGTGTGCTTCCTGTGTTGGCGGAACAGCAAGGAGACCAGTGTGGCTGGAGCAGAGCAGGCAAGGGTGTGGCAGTGCTTAGAGGTGAGTGTGGAGTCAGGCTACAGAGCCATTAAGTATTAATCCCAATGTTTAGGTCACAGTACCTTACTCTAAAGGGCATGGGCAAGTCACTGGAGAAGACCAGACACTGGACATGGTTTGAGCTCCCCTGTAAGCGGTCCCCTTGACTGCCATGTGGAGAACAGCCTCCAGTATTTGCTGATGGGTTACCTATAGAGTGCGAGGGAAAGACACAAGTGGAGGATGATGCCAAGGGGTTTTGGCCTAAGAAGCTGGAAGAATGGAACTATCGTTTGTTAAGATTGGAATGACTGGGGTGGGTGGTGGCGTAGGAAGGGTTAGTAGCCGGGAGCATCTTGATGTGGCTGGGAACTGAGAGCTTCAGTGCAGAACAGGAGGCACACAGTGAGCTGGTGGACTGATGAGCAGCTTGTCCTGGAACGCGAGGTATGCTGAGGGTGTCCTGGGCAAGGAGACTTGAGAGGAGTTTGGGGTTTATCCACGTGTAGGCTATGTTGAGAAATCCACACTATGAAGAACTCCAGATGTACCTGAGGAAATCCCAGCTAAACGCAGTTGACACTGCTAATCAGGGAACTGTGGAAATGGCACTTGGGGGAGATGGGACGTCAGGCTCAAGGGTCTCAAGCAGGAGAATGGCTTGCAAATCGGAATGGCCCCTACCATCTATAATGTGAAAAGAAAGCTAGACTTTCGAAGCCGAAGCCTGGCATTACTTAGTGTGATGACCTTGTTCCAGTCACATCCCTAGAGCTCAGTGTATTCACCTGGGAAGTGGGAATGCAGGTGAGACAGGGTATCCTGCAAAGTAACCCATGCCCGATGGTCAACCAGGGTCAAGTTCAGCTACTAACTCTTCAAGCAGCTTACTCTTGAGCCCCTGTTTTGCCCATAAAGAGTGGATAACATTAGGCACCTCCTAGGGATATAGGGGTGATGAAACAAATGGCTGTCAAGAGCACAGGGAGAGGCAGTTGCTTCAGAAAGGTGGGCTGCCTCCCTCTTCCTTAGGTCTTTCAGGGGCATGAGGAGGCTCAATTTGGACCACTTAAGTGGGAGAATGGGGAGAGCATCCTGTGCCACATCACCAGACCGGATAGCTGGCATTATGCTTTATACCCCTCCCTCTCCCCTACCTGCCCTCAAGCCCATGACCCTCCCAAATCCTTTCACATGGGAGGGTTGTGGGCAACGCAGAGGGGTCTGGCCATGGCTCTGCTGTGACTAGGTTTTAAGTGGCCACCTCAGCATAAGGTTGACCATGTGCCTCCCTGGGCTGAGGGCAAGGGTGGGCAAGAGGTGAATGGAAATGCTGTCTCTTCTGTGGAAGCTTTTATTAGAAACAGGGGATTCCCCATTACTATTTCAAACTCTTTTGGCCGAACATGAAATGCCCCAAGGTCAAATTTATTAGTGCATCTTACAGCCCTGAGAACTCTTGGCTTTGGTGCCAAATCCCTCTTATCTCCCTTCCCTCCCTTGAGCCTTGTGATTTAGCCAAAGCAGCTGCTCATACCCCACCAACCCCAGAGTGGTTCAATCTGTATACAAAAATAGACACACACAGGCGCTCACCGCTTTCATGGGGCCATCACCACAAACTAGATGTACTCCGGACATTCTCCAGTGAGGGGAAAGAGGAACTGATAGATGATTACATGGCAGAAGGACCGAGCTTGGGCTGGGCCCCAAAGATCCAGAATGGGTACACAAAGGCACCTGAAGAAAGAAAGGTCTGAATTTTACCTGTCTGAATTTCAGCTTCCTTATTTCCAAAAGAGGTCCCCAAATATCTGGCTAGCTCACAGGATTTGTGGGAAAATAAAATGGGGGGGCATGAATGTCCATTGCTGTCCTTCCTGTTCTACACATGAAGGGGACTACTGAGGACATCAGTACTTCTGATACCAGAAATAATACTGTGTCTTCCAGACACATTTTACAGGTCTCTATCCAAGGGCTGTGCTGGTTCCTGAGAAATCGGCGACCACATATGGGGCTTGCTTAGGGGCAGGGGAGGGGCCACCGGGCCCTTTGTGGGTCTGGCTGCTCCTGAGTTGGACTTGGGATTCTTCTCAGTAGCACAGCTACTGTGTAACCGTGGCTCCGCACCTTGCTTGGTGGGTATGTGGGGGGGACAGACTGGGCTTCCTGCAGCAGGGGTGGGGAATATGGCCGAACAAGCGGCAAGGGGCACGGCCTGCCAGGAGGCTGCAAGGGATACCTTGAATGAAGCTGAGGGCACACTAGCTGAATGTCGGGCCTGCCTTGGTTTCCCCTGTGTCTCTGAGCAGTGCCCCTGCCCAGAGGTGGCCCTGAAGGAGGCGGGAGGGGGGTCGGGCCGGGCCCAGGGCCCCAGCCTCCCAGCCTGTGCCTGTGCATCTCATTATTGAGCGGGCCTGAATCAAAGCAGCTCCGTGCAGCTGCTGTCCTGTTTAATCCATTTGTAATCAAAAGTGATTAGCATGGATGCCTCGGTGCTGAGGTTATTGTGTGTGTGATCAAAGCCACGGCTCCTGCCCGCGTCCCAGAGCTGCTTGCACCTGGGAGGGCATGGCAGGCCGTGAGCCTGGGCCATGGGGCAGGCAGCCCCTGGCAATCTGAAGGAGGGTGCGCTCCCTGAGCAGAACCTGGAGCAGCGAGGGCAGCCTCGCCTGTGAGGCTCAGCAGCCTTAAGGAAGTCCCTAGGGCAGGCCCACGGTCCCGGTTTCCCCTTTGGAGGCTGGCCTTCCCAGTCCAGAGACTTGGGGGAACAGGTGGATCCAGAGGCAGACCAAGGACAAGCAGGGCTCACTCAGCATTAGTTAGATTCATGAAGGATTCTTAAACTGCTTTGTTTTATAGGAGAGGACACTGAGACCCAGAGCAAGGAACACAGAACATGCCTGGCAGGCACTTGTATGTGTGTGTGTGGAGGGAAGGAATGAGACTGGGAAGAGGGAAGGGGCCAGGAGAGAGGACGGGACAAAGGATGTTGCCCCAAGTGCTGCACAGCTGGGAAGGAGACCTCACCGCAGGCTCATACCAACAGAAGAAAGCAAGCCACCTGCTAAGGAGACAAAGCGGGAAGAGCCAAGGAATCAAGATGTTCTGGGCCTTTACTAGTTTATGTATTCCTTCCCACACACCAACTCTGGTAACTTTCTGAGCCACATCTCCCTAAAACCAGTGAAATCCCAGCCCAGCCCTTCCCTGTATTTATAAATCGTGCATGAGTAAAGCCTGATATCCCACTTCTCTCTGGCAGTCCAGATTATGAACGTCATGAAGATCCAAATGAAGACCCACTCTTTCAAGAAACTTTCCCGGACCCCTCTACTCTGAACTCTTCTACCATGTTCTTTGTACTGCTCATGAGACACTTAGCACACATTGTCCTACTAGCTCCTGGTGACAGGGGACATAACTCCTTGAGTGTTGGAAGAGGATGAGTGTATGAGTTGAGCTCCATCAGGCAGACTGAGGCCTCCAAGGGCATCTATTGTATAGTACACTTCAGGACAGCCCCCCGCACCTGCTCTGGGGTGGAACAGTTCCTGAATCTTTGACAGGAGACTGGGAGCTCCTTGAAGGTGGAGCTGGACCTTTATGACTGCATCTGTCTCCAGACCAACTTCAGTCCTTGAAGAGAGACCTGTAACGGATGTCTGCTAAAGGCTGAGTGGAAGGCATGGCGAGTTTTGCATAAACATGTGCTGTGATTGCATTTTGACCTGGTCAGTGAGGCCGCCTAGCGATGCTCTATTTCCACCCAAACTTCAGCACCATTCTCAAGGGGGAGAAGAGAGGGAAAGACTGGGGGTAGGGCGGAGGGGGCCACGTGGGGAAAAGGAGCTGCTTTTTTACAAAAAGGTTTTCCTAGAGCAAAGAAGCTGGGGGCTCCTCACTCCCATTGGGGATACAAGAAACAACCTGGCCCTAATTAATGGTTTGCACATAGGACCTGGGTGCACAGCAATGCTGGCTGGGACTGGCATCTTGAGTTAGGGCAGATTCTAATCTCCCAGCAAGGAGAAGAGTCTTTGTGAGTTAGGTGCATTTTTTAAAGATCCCAGTGGGTGCCCGGGTTACAAATTCCATGGTATGTCACGAGTGAAGGGCACAGTTTTCACCACCGATTGAGGAGATAAAGGGACACCCCAGATCCAACTTGCGTACAACATTGTGGGGTCCTTCACACCAACAATGATCAAGTTTGGGAGGTGAGCGCCACATGGGAAGATCGGGAAGCTATTTGGAAACATTTACAATAGACCCAAATACTAAGAGAATGGATCTTTCTCTGGCCGAGTTCTTCATATGCTGGAAGATAACCTCATTCTCCAAAAGGATCAATAACCAATAATTACCCAGTACAGAAGAGGTGACTGGTGGTGATAGCCAGCCTTTATGTGATAAGCTCTGGTGTGTGCTGGGTGATCCATACAAATCTCATTTGTTTCTCAACAATGTTTCTGAGTGGGCAACAGTTATTCTATGTTGACGATTAAGAATCCGTGGTTAAGTCATTTGCCCAAGACCACATGTTGGAGAGTGACTGGGCTGAGAGCTGACTTGCCTCTCAATTCCTCTCCCTCTGCCTCCGAGCCTATGCACTCTTCCCCATGGCCTTTTGCCCTGCTGGCTCAGCCCCACCCTGGAGAGGCCACAGCTGAGCAGAGCCGAGGCACAGTTGTGCCCACCTCACCTCTTTGCCCACTCACACTTCAGTGCCTCACTAGATAGGCAAGCCGTCCCAGACTCATGCTGCCAGGAGAAACATCAGAGCATATTCAAATAGAATCCTCTCATTTTACAGATTAGTGAATTGAAGCTCTAAAACGTTAATCATCGCTCAACACCACAATTGTGGCTGGTGATAGGCCCAGGCTTAAAAACCAGCTCTCTGCCTCCCCCGTTCAGTGCCATCTTTGTTGCATTGTGGCATCTGAGAATAGAATGGGGACATGGGGGTGGCTGTCTTTCAGGCACTGGCACTGCAAGGGGACAAAGCTCTCCTTAAAATGCCCCGAGGTATTTTACTAAGATGGTGCCGACAGGGGCACACGGGCCCCCTGCCCATCTCCGCACCCAACAGCCGATCAGGGTGGCTCCTGCCCAGGCGTCCAATCGGGACACCGCATGCTGCATCCATGGGGCCTTTACAAAGCTGCACAGACTTCAGTGAATGCGGGAGACTAGGGAGAGCAGGTGGAGATTCTCTTCCCTGATTTTTGAGAATCCACAATTTCAGCTTAATTTGTAATAGATAGTGAGCGTAAAGAAACTGACAACAGGGCCATCAGCGATTGGGTTAGCGACACTTGAGGCCATGGCGCTTCAATATGACTGGAGCCAGCTGTCCAATGCACAGAACGACCTTTGGCCCCATCCTTGGAGAAATGTAATTCTCTTCATGGCTCTTTCTGCCCGTGGGGAGTTAGGAGCCAGAGCTGCCAGAATAATCAGAAGCCTTCCTAATGACGACGCTCAAACAAGCAGAGATTACGCATTGTCAGAAATGTAATCTGCAACTCTTCTCATCTTGTTTCATTGTGTTTGCATTTTTTAAACCACCTCTTTGGGAAGAAATGAGATGGTTGAGTCCCTCCCTGTGCGTGCCCCTAGAGATGCATTTACCTTCTTCATCTTAAATGCCAGAGGAAAAATTAGAACGTGGTGAGTTCAGAGGCCTTCTCGTTTTGTGACTTCTAGCCCATAATGTGGGTAATACATGTCTTTTCTAGACATATGACTAAACATGGATTAACTGTGGGTACATTCTCTAGGAGCGAAGGCAGCTTCTCTGCATGCCCCCTCCCAGCCTCTGTCGAGACCTCCGTACAGAGAACACTGTCCCACATGTGCTCATCTGCCACAGGGCAGGGGTCATGCTCACGTACCCCCTGCTCCAACACTCTCCGGCGGCTTTCCGTCATTTTTAATAACACCCACAATCCTTACCATGGCCTTCAAGGCTCTCCATGAATGGGCTGAGCTCTGCCTGCCGCTCCACGCTATCCTCGCATCCCCCGGAATGCCGGTTCTCCCAGCTCCGGCCACAATGCCTTCCATGCTGTTCCTTTTATATAGCAGTTCACAGTTTCAGTTGTGCTCTAGACTCACTGGTGAGTTTTACACACACACACACACACACACACTCATATACACACATACTGGAGATTTTAATCTATTCAGGGTAAGGTATGATTCTAGAAAATAGTTTAGAGTTGCCACAGTGATTATGTTGAGCCATGGTTGAGGACTAAGGCTTTAGTACTTGCTCTTTGCTATTCTTGGAATTCTTTTCCCTGGGATGCCTGCCTGCCCCTAACTTCCTGCAGGTCATGATGTGTATCAGAGACCTTCTTTGGCTCATCTCTCTACATCAGCACCTCTTTCTCTCCTCCATCACTCTCCACCCTCTGGACCTGTTTTATCTTTCTTTGTGCATTTATTGCTGACATCTTATTATGAATGTTAACTCACCTCTTGTCTATCTCCCTTCTCCCAACACTTATCCCATCCTCCTTCAGTGTAAACCCCCCAAATGCAGAGACTGGTCTTGTTTTCTTCCCTGCTCTAGCCCACCTGTGCCCAGCACATCGGAGGAACTGGACAAGAATGTGCGGAACAGACCGCTGCATGGGTATCTCTCTGTGCTACCACTAGGAGGGTCTGCTGTGTGTTCCCAGCACTGGAGATGGGTTTGCAGGAAATCATTCCCACATTGTCACACAACTGCAGGCCAAGTTTGGACTTTCAGCCAATGGCCCCATGTACCCACTGAAAAGTAACCCTGGACTACTCAGCTCCGGGCTCTCACCCAGAAGGCTCAGAGCAGAGCATGGAGACGCTAAGTGATGAATGAATGATAGTGCAGGCACATGGCAGATCTGAGTAAGGCACTAGGCAAACAAGAGTGGCTGGAGTGGCCTCTGGCTGGGACTGGCTCCTTTGGAAAACAGGAAGTGAAGTGGGAAGCAGGACTCAGACTGCTGAAGAGTCCCTACAGACATCAAGTAGACTGGGATCCCAACTGTGTTGTACCCACTGTGGTGTTATGCCTGTTCTTAACCTCCCTCCCCACAGTGTTCTCAACGTCACGTCCCTTGTAGGCTGTGTCTCATCTCCTCTGTCCAATGTCCATCTGGCTTTCTTCTGGGGCATTCTTGAGAACCCAGGATAGCCATTTCAGTTAAGTTCTTTTGAGTGACCAGGACTACCCCATTATTATAGAGTTCTCTGGAAAGGACACCACCTTTCATGAGCTCCCAGCCACAGCCCCAGACAGAAATGTTCTACACTGGTTGGGGAGATGGTAACAGCCATGGAGGGCCATTCAACTTACTGATTTAGGTAAGGAGAGTTGAGAGTGGATTCTGGCTGAGATTTCCATGCAGGATTGATGGAACTGCTAGCTGGAGAAGTTAGGAACGAACAGTGTCTTTGGGGGAAGACATTATAATCATACTAGGTTGTGAGAGATTCCTCTAGAATGTGGGCTTCGTCATTCAACAACCATTTCTGGAGCAGTTACTGTTAGAGCCAGTGGGGTGGGGGCAGGACACATCACCCTTTCTTGCCCAGGGTGCTCAACCCTGGCTGTGCCTCATCATCTTTTTTTTTTTTTTTTTTTAACATATAGGGCTCAGAAATTTCCATTCACAAGGTTCAGAATGTCGCTGGGCACACATTGTATGACTCCATTTGCAGGGAATGTCTGGAAGAGGTAAGTCCATGGGGAAAGAAAATCGATTAGTGATGTCTTAGTGCTAGGTCTGGTAGTGGTGGGTTGGGGGGCAGAGAGCGACTGCTCATAGGTATGGGTTTCATTTGGGGGGTGATGAAAATGTGTGGGTACTTAACAGTGGCAATGGCTGCACAACTCTTCAATATACTAAGAAATCACTGAACTGTTCACTTTAAAAGGGTGCATTGTGTAGTACATGAATTATATCTCAATTATTAAAAAGATGCCATGGGAACATCACATTTTTAGAAAATGAAGGAATAGGACTGGGCATATGAATTCCACAAGCCACTGGGAAGCCCATTGAGGGTTGAAAACCACTGCACTCAACTACTGCACTGATCCATCTCAAAAGAGACTGCAGCGGATGAAGGGTTAAGCTCTCCCAGGGCCACAGGCAAGACCTTCTTTCCAAAAATCCTGAACCTGAGGAGCCCTGAGTTTCCACATGGAGACTCAAAGAGGCTCATGCCCTCAGGCACCTGGAGGCCATCCCTCCATTAGGCACCAGGACACAAGGAAAGCCAAATTCAGATGTAGCTTTGCACCAAGCTGGATGCTGTCTGCTCATTTAGCCTGGGAAGAAGTGTTGCTGCCAACAACAGGCTGTGCAACCTGAAGATCTTGATTGAATTTCTACATGTATCCCCCTACCCTCCCCCAAGCAGGCTTCCCTCTTGAGTGTAGAGTGTAGATGGTAATTAATTAGAACTGGGCTCCCTGGTGAATATAGATAAATGAGAAAGCAGCGGTTGGGGGGCTGGCCTTGCCTGGAACGAGCTTTAGAGGGAGCAATGAGCCAGCTGCCCATGGGGAAGGTCCCCAGAGCCCAGAGCGCACCACGCCCCATGCAGTGCTGGGTGTGTGAAATGGGCCGTCCCTGAGGGGGCCTCTGGTCCTGGAGACCCCCAGCTGCAGTCTTCCTCCTCCATATTCAGTGCACTGTACAAACCAACAGGGGAATTAATCACCCAGGGACCAGAGCCTATCTGCTAAAGGACATCACACCGAATGTCTTGGGGCCTTGAATGGGAATTCGGCTCACGGGTGCCCATGTAGGTTAATGAGATGAAGTGTGAAGCCTCCTGCTTCCTGGAAAGTTCTGTGGTAAATGACTGCAATCAGGCAGTTCTGAGGGGCCAAGGGTAATGAGGAGCATAAAAGAGGCTGCATGGTCGCCTGAGACTCCTCGAGATGTCCCAGGCCTCTGGAAAAACCATGGTCTAGAGACGCTATTTAGCTGTGGGTGGGAAAACCAACAGAGTTAGAAGCAGCACCACGTAGTACAATAACCACACTCAATCAAACCTCCTCACTTCTGAGTTTAAAAGAAAATAGGGTATTTGTTTCTTTAATCACTGCCGCTGAACTCTCGGGCAATTTCCCTAGAGTCAAAGAAAACAGCCAGGTATAGCTCCTTTTTACCAGTCAGAAAAAAACTCTCACTCACCCGATCAATTCTTAACAATCCCTGATGCATATCAAGACCCTTCTCTCCACCAAGCCAATCTCTTTCCTGGCCCCAGGCATAAATGTGTTGTTACATAGTGTTGGAAAACAAACTTTTCCTAGGCCATATGCATCAGCCCCTCTGACAAACTTAGCCTCCACATAACCATTCCTGATTGGTTCTGGAAGCTTCTGTGTGTCTTGTAATGCTTCCCCAGCCATCAAGACCCTCTAGCAACTGCCTCTTCTGAACATTGAAACTCCAATTACTGAGCATCCTTATGGAAATACTCAGTGTATGCTGCCTTGATGAGTTGGTCAGCTGAGTCATGTTTTGGCCTGCCCCTCCAGCTGGAGGAAAGAGCCTAGAGGACAAAGCCCACGGTCTCTCTCTTCTTGCAGCATGATGAGTGCAGGGCCTTGGAGCAGATCTACCTGGCTTCCGATCTCAGTTCCGGCCTTATTAGCTGTGCACACTTGCTCAAGCTACAAAACTTCTGTCAGCTTACCCTCTACCCCACAGACTGAGGTTCCACACATCTCTCTCTAGCCATGGCCTCCAGGAGCACAGACCAAGGCATGAGAAAGCAAGAAGGAGGAAGTGTCTCTCTAATTGAAGTCAGAGCAATGCAGCAGTAGCTTAATAGTTTTTAGTGTGTGTGTGTGTGTGTGTGTGTGAGAGAGAGAGAGAGAGTAGGGGAAAGGACAAATCCAACAAAGGGAGGGAGGGGACTATATTTGCGGGGGAAGGTAGGCTGATATTCCTGACAGAACTTAGACAAACCATAAATCAAAGAGCACATAACTGCTGATATCAAATATACGCTCTTTCTGTACTACATCAAAAAGCTTTAATTAACAACTAATTTATTTGAGTGAGAAAATAAATTCCCTTATCGCAAATAAGTGTATTATAAGTCAAAGAACAGAATCCCCCTCACATACACGTGGGCAAAAAAAAAAAAAAAAAAGAGTGAAAATTGAACCTTTGGAAAGAGGATAAATAAGAATCTGGATCAAAGACGAAAAGTGTTTGTGGACTTGGGAGGTCAGCAGGGCCGAAACGGAGACTTAATTTGTGGAACATAATATCCTATCTCTGTCTGCTATGGGGACATTCTGATAAAGGTGCTCGTGAAGATGAACTGTTCCTGAATTCATGGATGACAGTCAATGAGGATGCACTGAGCCTCGCCATGTGCAAACTGGCTGCTCATTTCTGAAGTCCCACTGTGTGCCTGGACTGGAGAGGCACCATGAGAGATAAACAGTCCTCCTCCCTGTTCCCACGACGATAACCTTGAAGGGCTTGCCCTTCATATCTGCAGATGTGTGACCTTCAGCAAACCCCCAAGAAGAGGCTAGGAGTGTGTGGACACTGAGGACTGTGGCTGGCCCAAGTGGCAGGGTTTTCAAGCAGGATCTTAAACAATGGTTATCAGAATTCTGCTCTGGTCCCTGCTCTGCCACTAACCTTGTTTGTGCCTCCACAGATGAGCCATTTCATCCCTCTGAGACTCAGTTTTCCCATCTGTAAAATGGGAGAGGCTACAAATTCAAATAAGCCATGTGAGTGTACTGGGTCATCTGAGGAGCTGATGTGAACTAGAGGACCAAAGCCAGCCCTACTTCCTACCAGAAGACAAAATTCTAACATTGGTGTGGTATGTGTGGATGTGCATGTCTATGCATGTGAGAAATGTCCTTACTTTCAAATGTTGGCAAATTTTGGTCAAAGACTGCATGGGTCAAAAAAGAGATGTCTGCGGGATGCATCTGCCCCCCTCCCACCCTGCACCCCCGTTTGAAGACTCTGGACAAGATGTTGTCAGAAGCCCCTTCCATTTCTCACACCGTGTGACTGCCTAGTGGGCTGCCCTCCCACTTTTCTCCTTCTTGAATTCCTGATATGCATATACCACTTCTGAATAAGAGAAGTGAACCAGTGAACAAAGGCTGAGCCCACCAGGGCTCCCATGCATGTGGAAATATCTCTGGCCTGAGAGATCTGGCTGCTGGCAGTCTCCTTGGTAGACCAGTTGGCAGACCCTGGCTTCCTGGTGTATAGAATGAAAGGGCTGCCTAGGAGGTCTCCAGGGTCTCCACCAGCTCAAGGGTCATGGCTGATGACTTTGGTATCTTCAGGTGGTTTTGACTAAATAGCCAATGGGAATCCACATGAGAGATCAGGGTCTACCCTATAATGGTTCCTTCATTCAGATGGGCAGTGAGGGCAAAAGATGAGCAGGGCAGCCAGACCAGAGCACACTCACAGAATGGAGGCATGTTTATTTTGCGGTTTCTCCTTTCAGCTTCTTTCTCTACCCATCCTGTCTCTGCTACCCAGAAGGCATCCTCACAATTGGAGGCCTAAGCTCCACAATCCTTGTGTTAATTTGGTACACTGAAGACAGTTTCCCTTTGGGAATTCATAGCCCGTGCAGTCTTCCCAACCAAAAAAGTTAGCTCTTAAATATTTCAGTACCCTGAGGGTCATTGTGAGGTATTGTTTGGGGAGGGCCCTATGCCCGTGCCCTTCAGATCCTATGACCGGGGTAGTCACCTGCTCCACCCGGTAGTAAACCTGTCCCCAGAGAGCAGTGTTGTGAGGAGTGAAGCTATAGGGCTTTCCTGTTCTAATAAAAATCGACAATTTACTGTAATTTGGTTGTGATTTAACAATGCTTTTAAAAGAGGAAGTAAATGGCTCATAAAGTCTGGTGACCTATTCACTCTTGTGTGCTTCATCAGGCCCTCCCTCTGAGCTGGTGCCCTTCATACCCCAGGCCTCCCAGGGAAAGAACAGGGATGAGCAGGCTCCCAGTGCAGGGAGCCCCATTTCCACAGTCCAAATGGCGACCTGCAACGTTCTTCATCCCTCCCTCTGTCTTTCTGTCCCTCTCTTTCTTGCCTTTCTTTTCTCCCACTCCCTTGCTTTTTTCTTTCCCCCTGAACAATGAAACTTGAATGGCAATGCAAATCTCAGTCTCTCCTTAAAAACCCCTGGTCAGGGAGGCAGCGTGTCACCCATATTTATGAGCTTTAAATGGCTTTTATCAAAGTGAGGTCGCACTAAATCACGCCCGAGCTGTCATAAATACAAATGAGTCGACATAGGCTGCAACAAGCCTTCGGCGAAAATTATATGATGTGCTGTTGCAGTTATGGTATATCACACAGGAAGCTCATATATTTCCACTGGCAAGGTAATCCGATCCTCCAGAGGACTCTAATGGGTGAAAAGAGGCGGCAAGTAGGAGTGAATCTCACAAGGGGTGGGATGGTCACATGCCTGACAAGTGAGGGACCTTTCTCTGGATGCTGATGTTTTATAGAACCAGCCTGTTCATAGGAAGGAGGTAATGGATGGAATCTTAAATATTTTATGGGGATCTCCTTATTTAGAATCAACCAATTAATTATAAGACTAGTGGAGGGGGGCAATGGACTAGGAGTCAAGAGACTTATAGCTCTGGCACGAGATGTAGTTACATCACTTTGGCCTTGGGTGGTTTTTAAATACATCCGCAAATTCCTTGATACTCTTCCTTTCAAAAGATAGAACCTAGTCCCACTTCCCTTCAGTGTGGGCTGGCTTCAGTGACTCATTTCTAACGAATGAACTGTAGCAGAATTGAGGTGTGTGATTTCCATCGAAGGTATTGTGTCTTCTCCTTGAATGACTTACTCTAAGAAAAGCCAGCTGCCATGTTGTGAGGACACTCAAGCAGCTCGATGGAGAGGTCCAGATGGTGAAGAACTGAGGCCTCCTGCCAAGAGCTAGGGCTAGCCTGCCAGGCATGTAAATGAGCCACCTTGGAAGAGGACCCAACAGCCCCATCAAGCCATCAGATGACTACACTCATGGCCAACATCTTTCTTAATCGCAACCTCATGAGACTGCGAGCCAGAAGGATGTAGCGAGGCTGCTCCTAGAGTCCTGACCCACAGAAAATCTGAGAGGTAATAAATGTTTATTATTTTAAGCTACTAAATTCTGGGGTAATTTTCATATGGCAACTGATAACTACTACAAGGCAATAAACTTAAACTCTCTAGGTATCGGTTTCCTTATTTTTATATAAAGGATAGACTAAATCAGAGGTTCTAAACCCTGGCTATACATCAGCAGTTGAAAAGCATTTGATGATGCTCAAGACCTATACCAGACCAATTGAAACTGAGTCCCTGGGCATGGTGAGACCCCAGCATTGGCATTTTATAAGGCTCTCCAGGTGGTTCTAAATGTACTGCCAGGATTGAGTACCACTGAACTAGATGCATTTTATGTTCTAAAATACTTTTTACAATTTTACAAAACTCTTGGCAGGTCTGGGAACTGGGAATGTGAGAGTTGGGCTATTCTTCATTCCCAACTCCCTCCCATTACTCCAGATGACTGGACACCATCCAGGGGAGCCAAAGACAATTCCTTTACTCCAGCTGGTGAAGCCTGGCCTGAGACAAAGAAGTATATTTTAAGATGTAAAATGTCATTACAGTAAGAACGGATCCTGGGGAACAGGATGCATCCTGGGGAATACGAAACAGCCCACATCTGAGGAGAGCTGGCATTGATCAAGTCCCTCAGCCCACTGCATGAAGAGCGTTAAAGGTGGGCCATGCTTGGCTTAGCAGACTCCTTCCGCGAGAGGAGTGCTGTCAAGCATGGATCCCTCTTGGGGGAGCACCATGTCACCGCTCGTCTAGTGAGGGTGGCTGTGGTGCTGGGCAGCAATAATGCACTGGAATTTGAGCCCAAACCCTTGCTGCTCATTGGCTGTGGGACCTTGGACATGTGTGTGACTCAGGGTCTGCATCTGTAACAGTGGAAATTATATACCTGCCATATGGACCTTGTCCTGCGGAGTAACGAGACGACAGAGGTGAAAAGCCTTCTGGATAGTAGTGTACATGTGCCAGAGGGCTACACTCCTGAATCATGGAAATCCAGGAGAGGATTCCACACTATCAGCACAGGTCTCCTTCTGAGGCAAAATAAACACTAAATCCATAACTAAAATAAACAACAATGTGGATCCAAAGGATAATTTGCCCTCAAATGGTCAGAGCCCTTCTCATGGTCCATCAAAAGTCACAAGTTATTATGATTGTTCTTCCCCTGTTCTTTCCAAGGACGTTTCAACCCAATCCTCTGTGTCATTTCTGGATATCTAGCAAATGTCAAGTCTGAGTCCGTCCTTCATTCATCTATCTGTTCAGTCAGTGTTTACAGGTACTCTAAAAGCCGTACAGGCTAGGAATGCTTATGACACCTCCCTTTTATCTTGAGGACCCACTCATCTGGATGCTCCACTTTGGTCCTTAACCCCTTGTAACGGCCTCAGACAGTCTGGGCATCCCATAATACTACACATTTGCCTCAGCCTTGGTGTTATCCTTAGAGCTGGCAAAGCATTTTGCAAATACAGGGCTGGGCTCCCAGGAGAATGGACCATGCCTAAGGGCAGGACCACCTCCCCGTTCTCTGTATCAACTGTAGTAGTAGCTGAGAGCTGGTAGGTGCTCAAAAAGCCAGTGTAGGCTCACAGGCAGGGCCACAGCGGACAGTGTCAGGTTTTGCCTGGCATCCTGAATCAATCTCTTCCTTCCATATCTGCACATCGGCCTGCCCATCCCCTGAGGAGAGAGGGGATTTGACTTTCTGGGTGAGCAGGGTGTCTCCCACCTCCCTGGCTTCCCACTTCAGGGAGCGAAATTGCTTGTGGCTCATTCACACACCTAAAGATGCTGCCAGATGAGAATTTCAGGCTCCCCAGAAGTCCTTCCCAGGTCTCTCATCTGTCTACTCTGTAATACTTAATTCTTTGTAAAGAAGCAAAGAGAAGGCTGGGTTTTTTTAAGATATTAAGAAAATCATTCATTGCTGGGAAGTCACATCAGGGTCTCATCCTTCAAACCGACAGTTGAGTGTGTATCCGCCTGAGAGAGAGCCTGATTATTAGTTTTAAAGAGCTTATTTCATTCTCTTAAAAATGGGATCAGTTCATCTTCGTCACATCTGTCTGTGCATGGCTCCTGCTTGCCACAACAGCTGTCAGCTCCAGGCGTTATGTTATTAAGGTGCAGGGGGGTAGGGTCTTCCCGGGGAGCGGGGGGTGTTTGCCAAAGGAGCAAACAATGAGATTTAGAGTAGAAGTAATTAACGGGGTTGACTTGCTCACTTGGATTCAGGAAGGGGCCGGAAGAAGATTACTATCCAGCTCATCCCATACCCCAGTGGCCATAGACCGTAGCTAGGGCCTGCTTATCTCAGCAGCAACAAGAAGGCCTTGTAGCAAATCACCTTATTAAGGGATGTGGCAAGGACAGGGCAACTGTGGTAAGCATGTGTCTCCCTCACACCCCAAGGGCCCCCTAGCTTCAGCCCAGTGACACGTCACAACAGCAGAGGTTCCAGATATCCCTGATACCTATTCAAAAGCTGTTATGTGGTGCCCAGACCCCTTCCCATTTTGTTAGGGATGAAAGCAAGAGCTGAGCGAAAGTATCAGAAGAAAGAAAGGGCAGAATGTTCTAGTGTTCTGTTCTCCATTGAAGTCCACCATTCTTACCAAAGGGAAGACACTGCTCAGTGTCTGCAGCGAGTGTAGCACAGTCTTAAATGGCAGTCCAAAAGGAGGAGAGAAACAGGGAGAGACTTGTACATTGAAATACATGGTGGGTAACATGGAGTAGATAATAAAATGCTAAATTGAATGCAGTTGAGTGTTAAACATGCCTCACAAAATATGCTTCACAGATGACTAAGAAAGCCAAAGGGCACAGCCAGGCACAGGATGCTTCTGGCAGAGGGGTCCTGAAAGAACCCTCCAGACTGGGAGCCTCTTCACTACAGAAGGGAGGAGCGAGGGCCCACCAGGCATAGGCCAGCAAGAGAAAACAAGCACAGGTTGCAAAGAGACTGGAGGATTCTGGAAACATGGGGCACACAGCCTGTAACAGGTAACGGTGGGCAATTCAGCCGCACAGACACTAACTAGGCATGCCTAGGGAAAGAACTGTGTTTGCATATGTCTCTGTGCACACTGAGGACTCCGGGGCAGATAATCTGAGATGACAGATAATCAAAACATCATTTAGCAGGTATCTGTGTCTTGGAGTTGATATGGATCTGTGAGGAGATAGAGGGCTTGCAACACTTTCCACGAAAGGATGAAATGCCTCAAAAGACGTGGATCAGAAGGAGCTGAGCAGCTGTCACCTGGTTCTATGAATGCATCTGTCCCTCCCAGTTCCTGCCTCCAGCAAACGGGTAGCATCACCTTTCAGGCTGAGGCAAAACATCCACTCTGTCCAGTGTGCTGAGGCCAGGCCTTCCCTCTACCTTGCCCGCTCAAGGCAAGGCAGCCAGTTAAGTTGATGATTATATACAAAAGGCACATTCTCTTAAGTTTCTGCAGAACTAGAATATATAATAACCTCAGATTCATTAACAAATAAAAGATATGCTATATTGAACAAAATATATACTGTGTTAATAAATGATTAACAATGAAATAAACTTGCTATGGATCACAATGCTGATACTTTACCTACAGATAATTGAGTTCCCATGCAGGGGGAAGGTGGACACTTTTCCAGCCAGAATGAAGCACTGTTACTCTGTCCTCAGATCATAATTTCTAGTTCCCTTTTGCAGTCGGTGTTAGTTGAAGGAAGGAGTGCATATCAAAGACCGCCCTAGTTGAGCAGGGACCTATATCCAGGGCACTTGTGTGGTGACCCGCCAGCACTGCTGGTTTCCAAGACATCCAACAAGGTTCTTAGTCTGTGGAGTAGAGCCTGTCATGCCCTCTGGCAATCCTTTGTGGGGGCTGGAGAGTACAAACAACTTATAAATTAACATGGAAAGATCCTTAAAGAAGTGGAAATGGACAGTGAGAACATCATGGCCACATACAGTTGCGAGAAAATAGGGATGTAAGTGACAAGGCCGACCAAATGCAAGTGGCTTGTTGTATAGAGGAACACAACAAGAATTCCATGGTCCCCATGGGCTGGATGTGACTGGAAAACTGTCAGAGACAGATCACAGCAAAAACTAACTTGGGCAGGAGCTGGAAAAGCCAAGGACAGTGCTGCCCTTCCCTTGGGAAGTTCATAAACTGGTCTTTCTTTTTCTCATCTACCAAATAGACAATTACAAAGCTGTATTAGCCTAGAACTACCCAGACTAATATTGAGAAGCAAGAAAAACTATGACAAAGAAAGAGTGGGCAAGCCATGGCTGTCAAAGCAGAGAAGAGGGACTAAGAATGCTAAAGAATGGAGTGGGGTGGGCAGGGGGGAGTGGAGTGCAGTGCAGTGCAATGAAATGCAGGGGAGTGGAGTGGAATGGAATGGAGTGGGGTGGGGTAGGGTGGGGTGGAATGGAGTGGAATGGAATAGAGTAGAATGGAGTGGAATGGAATAGAAGGGAGTGGAATTGAGTGGAGAGGAGTAGAGTGGAATGGAATGGAACGGAATGGAATGGAGTGGAATGGAGTGGGGAGGGGTAGACTGGGGTGGAATGGAGTGGAGTAGAGTGTGGTGGAATGGAATGGAATAGAGTAGAATGGAGTGGAATGGAGTGGAGTGGAGTGGAATGGAATGGAGTGGAATGGAGTGGAGTGGAGTGGAATAGAATGGAATGGAATGGAGTGGAGTGGGGTAGAGTGGGGTGGAATGGAGTGGAGTGAGGTGGAATGGAGTGGGGTGGGGTAGGGTAGAATAGAGTAGAACAGAGTGGAGTGGAGTGAGGTGGAATGGAATAGAATGGAGTAGAAAAGAGTGGAGTGGAGTGGAGTGGAATGGAGTAGAAGGGAGTGGAATGGAATGTAGTAGAATGGAGTAGAGTGGAGTGGAGCAGAGTGGAATGGAATGGAGTGGAATGGAGTGGCGTGGGGTGGAATGGAGTAGAAAAGAGTAGAGTGGAGTGGAATGGAATGGAGTGGGGTGGGGTGGAGTGGGGTGGGGTGGAATGGAGTGGAGTAGAGTGGAGTAGAATAGAGTAGAATGGAGGGGAGTGGAGTGGAGAGGAATGGAATAGAGTAGAATGAAGTGGGGTGGAGAAGCCTGTGGACTCCACACCTGTGAGCTCCATCATCAACATGACCTGGCTGGGCCTGGCTGGGCCTAAGTGGACTTCCACCTCTTCCATTTTCTGGATCTGACAATCCAATGTCCTTTCTTGGACAGCAGAAGTCCTGAAGGTGAAGTGTGCTAAACATGACCAAAGAGAAGAGAAGCTATGGCATTCTTAAAAAAGGAAGGTAGGGGGTTGGCGGGCAGAAGAAAAGAATGAAAATTTGACTGGAGTGTGTTTATAAAAAGCAGATATGCAATTCAGTGTTTGTGGAAACTTTTCTGGTTTGTTTGGTGGCAAAAACCAAATTGGAAACATGTAAAGTACATAAATATCACTTACAATTAAAAAAAAAAAACAAAAACCTGTAAAGTTTAAGCAAAAAGATGTCTGTGAATGTGCTCTGAAAAGCGCAGGGTATTATTCCAATAGAAGGGATTGTTGTCCATGGCCAAATACTTCACATGGTTATTTGTTGGATCAGAGGCCACATGGGCCCCACACAGGCTCCCCTGGCTACCAGAGCAGACAGTGAGAGGCACTCACTGAATCCCAAGAAGGATCCAGGACCAGAATGCCTTCCCACACATCTATTGTAAGACCTGCATTTACATTCTTAAAGATGCACACTCTGGGAGTTTTTGCCCTAGGCCTTCTTTTAAAATGCAAATACCTCTGGGAAGGCTGACACTTTTAACTAATTCATTCCTAGGTGTGGAGGAGAGGTTGTGAAGTGGGCAGCTAGGAGGTCTGCAGTCACAGCCCTGGGAGAGCCTAAGGGAGGTCTGAACTTGGCAAATCAACCACTTGACCTTTTAGGCCCTCAGCACCTTCAGATGAGAAAGGGACACTGGGCAGGTAAATAAGATGGACCTCTAAACTCTAAAATGTATCAGATGTAGGGAGAGCAGTTAAATGTGAATTTTGGATACAGGACAAATACTTTTTAGTGTAAGTAGGTCCCATGTATACGTATACTAAAAAATTATTTGTAGGAATCCTATATTTTTATCTGCTAAATCTGGCAACCTTAATCAGACAGGCTTTTTTTTTTCTCTAGATCCTAGAGAGAGAAGGGGCAGTGAATGGAAAGGCAGGAAACCAGGAGAAATGGGAGGTAGGGAAGCCCTTGCAAGCACACCGCTGTCCCCCTCACAATTCTTTGAGGGCTGACCTAGTGCGAAGACGTTCACAAAAGGCACTCGCCCCAGGGTTTCAGCAAGAGGCTCTGACTGTCATCTCAGAAGGCAGTGAGCCCCTGGGAGAGCTGTCCTGAGCAAGGAGGGGCCACTCCTCTGCCTGTGCCCTGGAGCCTCCACTGCTCCTCCCAATGCAGTGACTTCCCTAAAACACAACTTTCCTCCCCTCCCTCCTCCACTGATACTCTTCCATGGCTGCTTTTAGCTGCTCTGTGAAATCCAAGCTCCCTGGAAGCTTATAGAGGCTCCCATCTGACCTGCTATAGATTGCCCCCCACCCCCAATCCAGCCTGGTCTCTGGTCTCTACCACCTCCTACTTGCTAAACCAGCCATACCCCTTCCTCCCTCACCTGCCTGCAAAAGTGCTTGTCTTCCCACAGACTGTACCCTTTCTGGAGAACTGGCCCTGGCTCCCAGCTCTCTCCTTTGAATTTAGCTCAGCCAGTTTCCAGTCTCCCAGGTGGGCCTCTGGTAAGCAGGGTACCACGTGCTATTCTAGTTTATGCATTCCCAGTGTGGGTCACTCCTACACAACTCCTTGAGGACAAGTCTTCATTCATCTCTGAAACTCTAGTCCCTGCCACAGTGCCTAGCTTTTGTTGAGTACAGTAATTATTTGATTGATTAGTTATTACATTTGCTGGTCCCTAATGAACGAGGGACACTTGCTGAGGAAATGATTAGCCCCTTTCTCTCCACCTCTGTGCCTCTCTTATAACTCCTCGGGGTCACAAATCATCTCCAGAACTAGCCACTTCCTAGCCATCCCCATACACCCCACCTGCACTCTGGCAAGCACTGAGCAAGTCCTCCTTTGAACTTCCAGCTTTGAGTTGGCATTTACCATTTTATAACCTATACTCTCTGTCTAGTTTGCATGTATTTAGCAATTAACCATATATTTCCTTGTGCCACTTCTTGAATTATTTTCTGTATTGCCATTCCCATCAACAAGTATGTCCTCAGAGCTTTCTATAAGCAAGGCCCAGTTATCACGTTCTTGGTGAGGAAGGAAGCCAGGAAATGAGGCCCCAGCCTTCTGGGAGCTTCTGTGTATAAGGTAAAATGGAAGGTGACCCACAGGTCAGCTGAACCATCCTAGAAGGCCTCTAGACAATGAATGTACCCCCATTGTCTTAGGTTAAATGAGAAGTCTAATGCCTGCCCCCAGGTTTCTGCAAACTCCTGGAGTCAGATCTGGTACTCTTATTTTTGATTTTCTACTCTGATATGAATCAAGATCTCCCCTCTTCACAGCCCAGCCTTTCCACTTTCCACTCTGGTCTCCACTACACATTTTCATTCTTTTTTTTTTTTTTTTTTGGCAGAACCATTAGCTTCCTTGCATGCCAAGCCTTGGAGGCCTCACCTTTCCTATCCCAAACCAAATATTTGTTAAACAAAAAACCTACTCACTGTCCTAGAGGCAGAACGGAGGCAAACCTCATAATTTGAAAGAATCTTTATCTTCCCCCTTCCTAACTGAAATAACTATTACACAGAGTGTAAGCTATAAGCCAGAGGAGCTTGGAATAAAAAGTGACCATTTTCGATGCAGGAAATGTAGCATTGGTAAACCATGCTCTCTGGATTGAGCTCGACTAATCCACGTTTGCATGCCAGCCTCGTGGGCAGGAACTCGGGCTCACTTCCATCCTTCCCTCCCGGGACCTGCCATGTGACCTGACTGTTGTTGCTTGGGCTCTGAATGCTCAGCCCTATTTTCCTGCCACTGCCCATCCGGTTCCAAGGCCGACGTGACCCAGGAAGGCCATGGCACATGTGGGCTCTGGTATCCATGCCTACTCTCCTGGGCTTCCAGACTGTCTAGCTCACTCATCACCCTCCCCGCCCTCTGGCCACAGCGTACGGCCACGCTCTCATTTCTCAGAACACTGGAGGAAAATGAACCTCTCTGCTAGGCTCTCAGCAGTTTCCCTCACTCCAGAAAGATGTTTCTAGCCTCAACGCAACTGCTGCTTAACTTCCAAGACTTTAGAAGCAAAGGTGCTCAGACCAGAGTGTGTATCAGAAACATGGAGGTTGCTGAGCCCCCAGTTCAGAGGTGAGGCCCAAGGCTCTGTATTTCTCACAAGTTCCCGGGTGATTGGTGGCGTCTAAGCACTGGCCAGGAAGCTGACTTCCAGCACGCCCAGCTCCAGTGCTCTTAGACACACGGCCCCGCATCATGGGCCCCTGATCATAGCAGACGTTTCCCATCTACCCCGCGGGCCCCCAGGAACACAGGGCAGTGATAGGGCAGGAAGGAGACTGGGCTCCAGGGGGTGGCCCTGGCCTGCTGCAGCCATTTGTCCAATGTGATTAAAAAACAAATATGACATGCTTCAGAGGCCAGAGAACTGGGAGAGCTGGGGCCTGGCCTGCAGAACAGCGTGCATTTTGCGCAACCAGCCTAAACAGAGTGGGGGAGGGGCGGGGCAGACAGCTGTTTCTCATTCAGGGACCAGCAGGGCCCAGGGAGTGGGAAGCCAAGCACAGCACTGCCCCACCAGGCCCCTGTAATCAGAACCTGGAGGGCACATCAGCTGTTCCTCTGAGAGGCAGGGTGAGGGGAGGGAAGCCCTAGAGGGGGACCCTGAGGACACTTTGTTTGGGGGCATAGGCTGAATCCAGCCAATGTCCTGATGCTTAAGGGAGGGGGTGACTACAGATATCTAGTTCTGTCAAGACTCATTTGCATCCTGGGATTCTGAGGAAATTCAGCCTCACCAGAGAAAGGGCTGGAGGGGACCCCTCGGATGCAGCTATTTCTCAGACAGTGGTCAGGAAACTGGGACCATTAGGATCCCCTGAGCACTTGGTGAAGGTCCAGATTCCTAGGCCCCCTCCGGTCTGCAGAGTCAGAATCTCTGGGGGTGGCCCCAGGCCTGGCCTGGAAATCTGCATGTAACACCACCTCCCCAAGTGACTGTATGTTCACTGGTGTTGGACCACAGCAAGACAGCTTGGGTTTCACAGGCGCTAGAAGCTGAGGCCCTCGTCAGTTCTTTTCCTCCAAATCTGTAAGTGGTGTCAAACCTCACCTGAAAGGTCTAGCAATCAAGGATCCCCTGGACCATAAGGAGGGCTTTGTCCTATACACTGTCCCCCAGAGACCACATTTCTCCAGAGCCAAGAGAAGCACTTGGCTTCTTGTTCTTGGCATTTTCTAAACCAATCTATTTAGTAATCAATAAATACTTATCGAATACCAATTTTGTTCTTATCACTCCACCAGGGAAATACAAAGAAGTATGAGCTATAGTCCCTCACAGCTGGAGAGGAAGTGTAGAGTGATCCAACCAGCCACTCAGCTACAAAGACGCCAAGAGTAGATGGGATGGGGGAGTATTCTTCTAAAAATCTGTTATAACCAGTATCACAGTCACCTAGATGTTATTAGTTCTAATTCAGAAAATCTATATGCCTGTGTAATCTAAAACCAACAATAACAAAAGCCTCCATTTATGGAGTACTTACATGGTACCAGGCGCAGCGCAAACTTAATCCTCTCCGAAACCCGATGAGGGAGGTACAATTATTTTTCAATTATAAATGAGGATTCTGAGCCCTGTGGTTATTAGCAACTTGCCCAAGTTCACAGAGCTAGTAAGGGGTGGCGTTAGAGCGTAGGGTCTGGTCTGCCCGACTCCAATAATCCGTGTCAGCCTCTGGCGCCGCCATTATGATTAATCCCAGTATAACCTAAGTAAGTAAGTGTCAGACATGCGCAGGACAATTAAAAGGCATAATGGCACCCAAAGAAAGAAAAGGTCAGAGAAGTTGGGAAAGCTTAGGAGTAAACTTCATGGAAGAGACAGACCTTTGGAAGGCAGATTCTGAAACTTTGTGAACTAAGAGATATCCCTAGACCCCATGCTTTTCTCCAGAGAGGAAAGAGGCAGTAAAGTGCCGGGCATCCCTGCGGGAGAGGTTAGGTCTAAGAGGATCCACCGGAACAAGTCAAACTAAGCTGGCCTTCTACTCCATACCACTCTACATCAGGTGAGACCAGGATAAGAGCTGTGCATCACTGGCAATGTTCACAAACAGGCCTCTGCTGGATTCAGAAAATGTGCAACTAGGCTTGTTCTTCTTCTTCTTCTTTTTTTTTTTAAAGGAGCCTTGGGAATAAAAACAAAAAAGGAAAGACGACTCTATTCAAGGCCTTACCAAATAAGCACTCTGGAAAGTCACTGAGCAGAAAATTGAATTTAAGTTTCTCCAAACGATACATATTCCCCATCCTCCCAGTGCTTTGTGGAATGATCCACTCCCTCAATAAGGAACTCGTGAAACCAAGGAAACACTTCAAACCGGAGAAAACACAATGTACTGTTTTGTGAATCCAGACTTTTGGAATCGATTCAAATTCTCAATGTATAGGGTTTCTTCCCCACCCCTCCCCTCAATAGTACACAGTAACCTTCAATCTTTTTGCAACAGTATGTTTTAAAACTTGTGTGTGGTTTTCCTGTATTCATTGTTTACAGAGGATGAGAATAAAATTGTAGTCGGGCCAGTAAAACAGAGTAGTATCCCCAGTAACTCTGCTCTCCGAGGGATGCTCCACCCAGCATCCATCCAATCAGAGCCCAAAAGTTGGCAATGCACAAGATGATAAGCAGAAAACACCCTTTGTATAAGCAAAATGGAGGTGGAGAAACTTCAGTGTGATTGGAAAAGCTCCAAACATCTTTACACATCTTCCCTTCATCTGAAATCCTCCCCTTAGAGATGCCTCTAAGGTTTTTTTTTTTTTTTTTTTAATCGTAGAGGTATAAAATTACAATCTGGAAAAAGCCTTTGCATCAGCTAGGCCAGTCCCCAAATTTTATGGGGGTAAAGAGTACCTCTATAAGGTTACTGTCTTGCATAAGAATTCAGGTTTTAAATTGCAGCAGCATTTCCCAAATGTGAATTTGTTTTGTATAATGTTGATCCTTTCTGACCTTGGGTCAAAATAAATGTCCCACAGTCAAATCAGTTTGGGAAATGCTACACACATTACATCACCTCCTCTCTCCTCCCTTTTGTAGATTCACAATGCGACTGAAGTACCGTATTAAGGATTCCGAGAGGTTCTACCATTAAGCACCCAGCTGCTTTCCCCCCAAAACTGATTGAGCTATCTAAAATTTTTACCATATGATGTCTACTAACATGCAGAAGAGTGACGGTCCCAGTGTAAGCCATGTGGGAATATTGCATGATGTCACAGTGTGCTCTCTTCTTTATGAGGAAAATAACTCAGAGGTAGTATTTCATAATGATCTACATTCCGTTATTTAGGATGTATCCAGTCTCAATTCCCTTTCAACAAGATGGGTTAAGCAGTAGTAAAGAATTTGGATACACAGAAGAAGGATCTGAGACATTCTAAACTTTGACCAAAAAAATGACCTTGGGCTTGACCAAATTTTACAGGGTGGACTGTGCCAGGCCAAAGGGATCAAAGTCAAGGACTAAACCAACTGGCCGCCTTACTCCTCTGTTGTAGAAATTCATCCTGGTTTAATCTTTAGAACTCTTGTTTGCTCAAGATACCTACTTTCTACTACAATGCTACATTCCCACATTTTTGGGACTCTCCTGTCATAAGAATGGCAGACACACAGTAGGCGCCTAATGATGGCGTGAGCTCAAAAACGGCATGTTGCCAAAACAGAAATCTGATCATGGTGATTCTTCTTTCGGCAGAATGGAAATTGGGGACAAATAGCCCCAGGATTTCACTTTACTAATTATTTCTCCGAAGCAATTAAAAAAAAAAAAGCTAAATTATTTTTACTTGTTTGACTGACTTAACAAGTTTAAGTAAACTCAGTTCAGATCCATTTTATCAGCAGAAGTCAGTCTGATCAATAGAATTATACTTGACCAAAAAGGGGAAGAAAAAATCATTGAAAGGCACCAGTGCAATTGAGTGCATTGGTAACATTTATAAGATGTGATGAATTTGCAATCACGAGCCATGGGAAGGTGCACTAGCAACCAAGTTTGTAATAACACCTTCAAGTCGCATCCACAGCTTCAAAAAGCTCAAACAGATCCACACAGGCCTTGCCGTGGGAGCCATTTCCATTCACTCCCTAGGTTAAATCAAACGAAGATTCAGCCTTCTTCAAGGAGTTGGGAAAGAAACTTTTACTGTGGTTCCTTTTTTTTTCATTTATCTGATAGATGTCACCAGATAAAGGGTTTGTCCCAGTCAGCTCCAGCTGCCATACAAGATACCATACACTGAGTAACTTCAGTGACAGACATTTCCTTTCTCACGGTGCTGGAGACTTAGAAGTCCAACATGTAGGCGCCCCGGGAGGGTTCTGTTTCTCGTACAAGCTCCCCTCCTGGCTTGCAGATGGCTACCTTCTCACCGTGACCTCACATGATGGAGAGAGCGAGCCAGCAAGCTCTCTGGTGTCTCTTCATAGAAGGAAACTATTTCCTACTGGCTCAGGGACTCACCCTTGTGACCACTTTTCAACCTTAAGTAGTTCCTTACTCCAAATATAGTTACATCATGGGCTAGGGTTTTAATATATGAATTTTGAGGGGACACAATTCAATCCATAGCAGGTCCGAAGATGCAAAGCACAAGTCGGTGGAGGCCTCCTGTCTTTCTCTCATTCTATTCTCCCTCCTTCCACCCACCTCCCTTCTGTTGAACCCTTCCAATTACACAGAACAGGAAAAGCACCCAGTCCTCAAGAAATCATTTTCAAAGTTACTGAAAACAAATCAGAATGGATCATAAACACCTCACTTCCTGGGTTGCTGCTGGAATCACCATATTCAAAGATGGACCTAGTTCAGCGGTATCTGAATTCTCATCCACTACATTGATGATGACTTATGATTCAAGAGCCGGGTCTGACAAGTCAGGACTTGGCGCAACTCACAGACTCTGAGCCCCATTGCTCTCACTGCTATGTTACAAGGCCATGCTCTACCATATTTCAGCATAACGGAACTTCCTAACTGTAGATCCCTTGGGCCCTGTTGGGAAAAGTCAGCTATGTAAGTTACAAACTGCTGTGATGGTCTCTTTTTTTCAAACCCGTGACTTGAAGACAACAAAGAGATACTTCAAACGTATCGTGAACAATGGCAATATTTAGTGCATAGCGCCTCTTTAGAAGAGTACTTTGAGAGGTGACTACACTTCCTTGGAAGTATAATAAGGCCCAGTTTGTGTTTTGAAAAGTTACTCCCTTACTGTTTCATGCTTTGGACAACAGCATGCCCATCCTCCTTCATTTGGGGCCACTGAGTTCTAAGCTTTAACTAGGGTTGAATTTGCATCACTTTGTTGAATTGTCACCGTTTTTCCTGCTCTCCATCTCTCACCTATTGAACTGCAGAGAAGGTGGGTGCATGCGTGGAGGAGAAAATTGGAGGCCGAGGAGGCACACAAATACAGCACACAGAATGTATAATGCTCAACTCAAGGAGGTGCCATTCACATGAACTATATTGTGATGATAATGTTTGGTTCCCCCAAGGACTCTATAAACTGTGCAGCTACTCTTTGTGGTATGGACTTGGTTGCCCAGGAGAGGAATGGCTTGTTAAGTCCTACTGAAAATGCTAGCCATCTATGGTTTGATGGGCCAGGCTAAGGCCCAATAAACCTGTTATCTTCCCAAGCCCTCGTACGCAGCTGGGCCAAAAGGGGACTTCAGTGGATACTTGAGATACATAGTCGTCGCAACAAAGAAATGGGCGAGTGAGCTATCATGGAGCCCTCTGGCTGCTCAACCCTCACTGATTTATCTATTCTCAAATCTGATCTGATCAGTTATTCGATTAGAAAGTCCCTGATTTCCTACCATAGAATCCAGGCGAGATTTCCACAAGTTTCTTCTCTTTAAAAAGAAAAAGACATTTGTCACCAAACAGAAGATGCCCTCACCACTGGGGAGCCCCGTGCTTGTGTCATCATGCTACTGTATCATGAACTGTGGCTTATCAATAAGTATCTCCGGGGCCAATGAAGCAAGAGAGAGAAGCTCTCCCCAAAGCGTTCTCAGCCTGCACTGGATATAAAGAAGAAAGCTCGAGAAATTGTAGCTTCCCTCCGTGGCCCTTTTGTGAGCCCAAAGCAGCTAATAGGGAGCATTGGTGTTCCTGGATTCTGTGCTAAACAAACCATATTTGAGCCGCAGAAGGACCGGGCTGGGGCTGGGCTGGTCTACAGGGGCCTCCTTTGTCTGGGAGTTGGAATCATTCCTCGGTTCCTTTTCACTAGTCCTCCCCACCCCCACCTCTTGCCCCTCTCCCAATTCACTCTTTAAGAATTTATCCTGCTGCTTCTTTAACTCAGCATGTGTCTGGGCAGATGTCCAAGAACGCTCGCTTCAACAACGACAACAACAGGACCAGGAAAAAAAAAATCCTCTACTTCAATTCAGTCCTCCCTGCTCTCCTAGCCCTCCCGCTCTCTCCTGGCTTTTCACAGCTCATGATTGATAATGTCCTCCTCTCTCTCACCCTGGGACTCCACATGCCTTTCTATTGGACAACACGGCCTCTGTGAGGCGACCTGGGAGTCCAGCCACTGGGCCCTGGGACCCCCTTGGGGTCTTTTGAAAGAGGAAAAAGGAAAGGCCAAAAGGGGCCCTGGGTGGGGGCAGGCCCAACAGGTACAAAGCAACCAGGGAGCTGAATGCAGTGAACCTCTGTGCCAGGGCCGAGGGCCTGGCAGCTCAGAAAGAGGGTGGCAAGGGGGTCTTTCCATCATCCTCACCACCCTTTTCTTTGCCCTTGTAAGAAAGGTGACAACACTGAGATTTCAAAGGACCAAGTGTATTTTGAACTAGTGAAAATCCTTCTACCAGAACTTTCCTTTTGGACTCGATTGGCTTCCCCTGAAATTCCTTAAGAGAAGACATCACGTATTCCATCATCTTTTGCTGCAAAAAGATTCAGCTAACAAGTATTGAGCACCTACTAAATTCCAGGTACTCTGCTAGTTGTCTGCTTAGGCATAATTCCATTTAATCCTTGAAACAAGGTAAGAGTGACTCTGTATTGGCAGGGGAAGAAACCAAGGCACGGAGAGATTAATTCCCTCGTCCTGGGTCACGTAGCTAATGCGTAGCAGTGTTGTGAATCGGGCTCAGGTCCTGTGATCCCATGGGCCATGCTTTTCCTGTTCTACTCTGCTGCTCCAGCAAACTTTGAGAAATGAAAGAATGACTAAATAAAAATGCTCCTAGAAAAGGCGGGGGCATTATATCTATTATTATTATTATTATTATTATTATTATTATTATTATTTGCACCATCCAGTAAATCTGCAACAGCCAGGAGATGATTTTTCTCCTTATGACTGCCTTGGGATGAATGGGTCAGATGAGGGTTACCCCAAAGTTGATGAACCATATTATTTTACTCTACTTTGGAAATGTTTTCATGGATTTCCAATTTAACTTTATATCTTCTACATTTCAAGAAGGTCAGTTTGAAAGCCATCTGCCTGATTAGTATTTGTCTTTTCTAAAACTGGACTTGAAAATATTGTCTACTATATAAGAAACAATTCTTATTTAAAGATACTTACAGAAATATTCTTCAGGCGAATGTGTGCCTTTTGTTCAATGAAAGTGGTCATATAAAATGTTTCCCTTTTCCTCGTGGCTTCCAGCAAATCTACAGCCCAAGTCAGTCCCCCAAGGTAGATGAGCAGAACCTTCAAGGAACGAGGGAGCTATCACTCTGTTTAGATGGTTTCCGCTTTGCTCTTCCCCTAATAGCTGCTTTTTGTATTATGCTTGTAAACCTCTGAGATTCCTTTAGCAACAGACAAGGTATAACTTCTTGATAAGTAAGCAACCAGTATGCATGTCTATCCCAGGCTGTCACCATAATCTGAAACACCCTACCTAATGTCCACACTTGGGGATCAAGTGGAGGAAGACAGAGCAAATTCCTGAATAAAAGAGGAAAAACTAACTCTAACTTGGTAAGCAATGTCCTGGGGAGTCTGTGCCCCTCTCTCCCGGGAGAAGAGCTGAGAAGCAGCTAACCCAATTAAGTCCAGGAGAGGATCAATGTCCATGCAGAAGAGTGTAGTCCCTGTGAATCCAGCAAGACCAAGATTCTTCTTTGCTTCTTTCTCTCCTAGCACGGGGGCCCGGACCCCTTACCTACTGTCTGCAGTTACCTACTCCTTTCCACATCGGGTTCCCTAGCCACTGTCTTCCTTTCTCATTGCTCCCTCCTCCTTCCTCCTGCTTCTTCCTTCCCCTCTTCTTTTTCCAAACTGCCTCAAGAGGGCAATGCCCTAGGGCAAAGAAAAAGAAAGAGGGCGAGGAGACAGCCCAAAGTTGTAACTTCTCATTTAGAAAAATATTTTGCTAGTGTTAAGTATGTAGTGGGTTCTTTAGAATAAAAGCTAAGGGCACACCCATGGAAATGTTTTGTTGAACCTTCAGAAATATAGAAGGGCAACTGAGAAATCTGTCAACATATACCTATGGAGCACTGAATTACAATTAAAAACAAATGTTAATGGAGAACCTTCCCTTAGAAATCTAGGATACAATCTAGTGTACCTGCCACATTAAAAAGCCCTATAAGGGAAGCACACAAATCATACCAAACCCTTTACATGATGCTGCATATAGCGAAGGAGCAGGTCTAAGGGAAGAGTGTACTAGGGATGAGATGTACACCGGCTCCTGGAGGCAGGATGCACACTGTGAGGGGCTCAGGGGAGGGGAGGTTTGCGATGGGCACCAAAGGATGGGTCAGCTTTAAGAAGAGCCAAGAGGCAGAGCGGGCTGCAGCCTTAAGATCCATCCTCCCCTCCCCTACCCCCCACCCATCACCTTCCAAGGCACTACAACTAGTCTTTAAGATTAGTGCAGGGGTGTAGAGCTGGAGTCTGGGTGGAGTTTGGGATGACAGGGACATCATCAGCATACCGGGGAGCCATCCTCTCAGACACTTGGAATTATTGCCATGGTTGCTCTGAAGCCAAGGTACCTTTGCACTGAAGATTCATCAAGTACTGTTTTCTTCTGAATTCAATCAATCCTATAGCCAAATGGTCTATAATAAGCCCATTGCTCACATCAAGAACAGATAACAACTAAGCAGTACAATGAAGAGAAAAGTCAAATCATTTCTTATTTGTGAATCAAGAGGATTGGCTTCCAAGATCGGTTTGGTTCTCCTACTTAGGTTATCCACACTTCCACCTCTCTGGCCACTGGCTAATAAAGATTGTTCCTAGTTCCCTTTTGCACAAAAGCCCCCATTCGAAAAGCAAAGAATCTGTGTTGTTGCCAGGTTTTAACTTCCTTGACCTGAGAATGACCTCTCAGGTCCTGCTGTACTGCGTCTGCATGTTCTAGAATGTTCTAGAATGCCTTCCTACCCGTACGTGTATGTGGTACCAAAGCCCCCAACTCATGAGCCTTAATGGATGCAAGTCCTCATCACAGAGCAAATGTTTTCAGCACCAAATGACAGGGCTAGGCATAAAAAAATAAATGCCATCTATGTCTTGCTGAATAGAAGGCGTGTTCCTCATTTATTTATTTTCTTAAAATATAACCGCTATTACTAGGACAGGGAGGGAGAATCTATCATTGGTTTGTGTTTTGTTAGGTATTCTCCCCCAGATTGATGGAAGCATGTGTCTTTTTCATTAATATCACCTGCAAGAAAACAAAGCCAGGAATGTTTATTTCTTTTTAGGCTATTAAGTGCTAACAGCTTTCAAGTAACCAATATCTACTCTAGGATTTAGAGTCTGCTTGATATTTTGTGTGGGCAGCAATATATTCTAATGAATAACTCATAAGGAGCTAAGCAAAGGTAAAGTCTCTTTTATTTCTATACTCAAACTGGAAACAACTGCACAGTTGGTGACTCTGGGCCACAGCCATGCATATCCCTGTGGGGAAGAGCATCGGGGGCATCTCAATCAGAGACCTAGGTTTTCAGTAGTGGACCAGCCACTGTCACGCACTACCTCTGTCACAGTAGGGAGCGAGCTGGAGTACCGTTCTCCAGGCTGATACCTGCAATATCTTCAGTGGGGGCAGCTGGAGGGCGAGGCTGGTTGGACAGGAGGGTTATTAGCAAAATAGGTTGCAAAGAATCGCATTCTAGCATCCTAACTATAGTACCTAGACGCTTTGTCCATGGCCGGTGATGGATTCTATAAGGAATCATGGGATCAATAGCTAAAGAATTGCAACACCCATGACATTTTGATTAGAATTTGTTTGCTAGTCAATGGTTAAATATCAACTGTCAACTATTTTAGAAGACAAATTTAAATGGATATTCATGTAAAAGACACTGTGAGAAGTTTTGAAGACATGCTAGAAGATAAAGAAGGGAGGACAATGTGAATATTACTCTCAGGAAGTTGTAATTTCCCAGATTATAGTCCATCGCCTGGACTGCCTGGTGATGAAGGAGTCAGGGATAGGTAGTCCCAAACCTAAACAACTCTTCCCACACTCCCTATAAGAAGGAAGAGCCTGCTAGGTCCAACTAAAGGTCCACAAATGGAGAAAGCAAACTTTCTCCCCAAATCAGTCATGCTCCAGCCTGGATCACTCCATTCTGCAGAACATAAGTCACCGTTGTACTAATAAATGCAGTTACTGAACAGTGATTGAACAGTTACAAGGAAATCAAAGAAATAGAGGGAGAGACAGTGGGAATTTAATCAGTAGAGATATATCCTTCAGATGGTGGCTCCAGAGAAGCACAGTCCCTTCTGCCTTTCTGCTCTCCACCCAGCCACACCAGAACGAGCTGTGCTGTCATAGGTGTCCCGAGCCAGGGACAACATGCAAGTCCCCAGATACGCCCATGGTATCCATGCCCTTGATGACCAGCTCTGATTCTGAGGACATTCCTTGGAACACTCCGTTGAAATCCGCTTCTTTGTTATTTCCACCCATAGTTCTTCTCTCCCAGGAGCTGGTCTACTCCAACACATTCAACAATCCTAGCTACAAGTGCTTACTTAACACAGCCTTGTGTCAGAAACAGGGGATTGCGAGGGGAGTCCAAAGCCTTTGAGAAACCAGAAGAGAAGAAAGACAGGTGTATAAACAGGAAAAGGGGACAAATGCTTTGTTAGGAGGATGCCTGAAGGAGCATGGGAGCAGCTACAAGTGAGGGAGCAACTCTTCTGGAGAAAACAGGGACAGCTGTTGAGCTTGGAAAGTCTCTGGATAGGCCAATTCTGGAAGATCATTCTAGAGAGAGGGAGCACTGCATACAGATGTACAGGGGTAGAGAAAGACAAATAATGTTTGGGGAAATTCAGGATAATGCCAGGTGCAAAGGAAAGAGAGGACAGATTGTAAAGAGCTTGGCTTCTGCCTTGCAGAGTTTGGATTTTATTCTGTAGGTAATGGGGAGCCAGTAGAGGCTTTTAAGGAACACCTTTCTGGGAGGTAGGTAGAGAAGGAGTAAATGTCCGGATTTTGTATATGCAAACAATTGTAGCACAAAGAGATAATGCGTGAGGGTCTGGAACACAGGTCTCCCTACCCCCAACCCAGACTGCTTTCCACCAACATATGCTGTTTCCAGAGTCAACGTATCTTTGCAGGAAGCAATAGATCTCTTTGGACATCCTGTGGGAAGCAGAATACTTACCTGCCAATAAGAAATTGTAATCCTCTTACTTCTATGAAAGGAAATGTGAGTTTGATGGCTCCCAAGCTACCAGGTATACATTTCTATCAAGTCACTTGCCAGAATGTCATTGGGACTATATATCCATCTGCCTTTCTGCACTAAATTGTGAGCTCCTTGAAATCAGAGACCGTGTCTTCAGTTGGGGCATGAGACAAGCATTAAGTGAGCAATTACCATGTCTCAGCCACTCTGTAGATATGGGATATTTCCCTGTAAGTGAACTAGACATGGCTTCTGCCCACCATGGAGTCCAGAGCCATTCCATCCCTGCACTTCCAGTGTTCGGGCACAGGGTCGACACTCTGACAAAGGTGTGTGTGTAAAGGACCGAGTGAGCAGAGCTGGTGGTGCTATCTTCCCCAACATCGCAGAGGTTCCCCAAAGCTGTGTCCTCTGTGTGCACCGCTTGCAAAGGGGAAAAGGAGCCTGAGTCTCAACCCCTGCCTGCATCCCTGCCCACCCCCCACCCCCATTCAAAAACACTAGGCTTAGGACTGAGGACGTCCCAGTCCCACGCCAGATAGAGGACAAGCAGGTGCCGGTACACTCAGAATCTGGTGGCCAGGGGAGCACCCCAGCAGGAGCTGCAAGAGTTAGGAAACTGAGGAGCGGATGCCCTCCCTGCCTTCTAGGGTCTTCCCCGGGTACCTTTGTGATTCTTAACTACCTTGTGTGATTGAGAAAGAAACTGACGCCCTACAACAGGAAAACCACAAGGCTGTAGCTTCAGCCCTGGGCTCCAGAAGCCAAGCTCTGGCCATGTTACTGCCCACCTGCCACGTGGCGCTTGGCTGGGTGGCTCCAAGCCCAGCCTGGGCTGGCCTGGTGAGGAATGTTCTCCTGCTGAGCCAGCCAGAAAGAGCCACTCCCCCATGAACCAGCCAGCCTCCTTAAGCCCCTGGACTAGCAGGCCTGGTGCGGCTTCCAGCTGCTTGCTCATTCCACCACCAGCAGGGAGTGACATGTACAACAGGGGTGCCCCGTTTTTGTGAAAGAGTTATCCCGCCTGCCCTGCCTTGGCTATGGGTCCTCACCATTCGCTGTGGCTTGGGATCATTTCAATCTTTCCTGTCCTCAGGGTGTACATGTAGGATACATGCAGACCTACTTCGTTCTGGAACCATCTTTCTCAGTGGAAATGCTTAGCATCCACTTCCTACCTGCCGGCTGTATTTTCTTTTTCTTTTTTTTTTTTTTTAAAGATTTTATTTATTTGAGAGAGAGAGAGAGACAGCATGGGAGGGGAGAGGGTCAGAGGGAGAAGCAGGCTAAGCCGGGAGCCCGATGCGGGGCTCAATCCCAGGACTCTGGGATCATGACCTGAGCCGAAGGCAGTCGCTTAACCAACTGAGCTACCCAGGCACCCTGCTGGCTGTATTTTAACCTGAGGACAGCATTATCACCTGAACCAAAGCAGACCAAGGTAGTTGCCCCTTTCTTTTTCTTTTTTTGTATCCATGGGAAATGATGGATGTTAACTAAACTCACTGTGAGAATCATTTCATGATATATGCAAGTCGACTCATTATGTTGTATACCTTAAACGGTGCTAATATGTCAATGCTATCTCAATAAAACTAGGGAAAGAAAAGAAAGATGCTGGGGACCCAGTACAAGGTTCTGGATGTGAGTCTCACTTCTGCTGCCTGCCTGCCACAGGACCTTGAGCAGGCTACCGACCTCTGGGGTATAGTATAGTGTCCTACTGTCATACCGGGGTGCCCTCTGCCACCACTCAGGACGTTGTAAAGATTGAAAGAGCTTCCATTTCTGTGTGCACCTCCACCTACTTCCAAAAATGTTTGTGGGACTGTCTGCAAAGAAGGAAACATAATATAGTAAGACTTACTATAAAAAAGAAAGGACCCAATGCTATGTAGAGGAAGGATGGGAAGGAAAATTTATACCCACACTCTCAGATGACGGAGCGGTGGGTAAGCACTCAGCAGTTCTCCTGGGAGAGGGCATGAGCTTTCGGGGTATCTGGTGCTTGGTACTGCTGATCAAAGGAAATCGGGTGATCACCCACTCCCAACTAAAGGTGGCATTTCCATTCATCTTTGGAAAACCGACATGACACAAACATCAGGAGAAAAAGGGAAGTCTGTTCTCAGTCTCAAGTATCTGTCCTAATGAAACAATCCCAGAGAATAAAAAGCTACATGCAAAATTGTTCAACTGCTTTCAAGAGTCCAATAATAGCAGACTATTAAATGTGGTGCGCGCGCGTGTGTGTGTGTGCGTGCGCGCGCTCGATGAAATATTATCTGGTCACTCAAATCACTAAGAAAACATGGGGAAGTATTTGTGACAATATCAAGTGGAAGCAAATGCAAACGGATCTAAACAAACGGATATAAACTGTAGCGTGTTTTCACAGCGCTAGATGGTTAGAAGGGCACACTAACAACCGAACATAATCCTGTTAGGGGGGTGTGTGTGTGTGTGCATGTGTGTGTGTTTCTTTTCTTTTCACAGAAAGAACTCTCACAGTGTTTTTATAAATGCTTTTGTGAAGATAACAAACATCAAAGAAAGAACCATTCATGCCCCCGAGCTCTCTGTAGGCCACCTTTAACTTTGCAAGAGGTAGGCAGGTATGATTTCCATCTTCTTAAAAGTGGTTAATACCAGTAGGCGATGGGAGTAGGAGGTAAGACACTAAACAAAACCCACTAAGGACACCTGTGACCGTGGCAACTTTTGGTCACGACCCCCATGGCCATGGACACCAATTGTAAACCAAAGGAATCCATGCATCAGAATGGAAGGCACACTCTCCTGACAGTCTTGGGCTCACTACTGCCTGACCTTGGCCAAAGTCACTTCACAGCTCCAGCCTCACTTCCTCATCTGCAAAACAAGGAGGCTGAGATCAACCAACTCTGAAGGCCTTCTTTTTTTAAGGTTCCGTGATTTTATGATCCTCTGCATCTCCACCAGAATAAATTTCTTTTTATTTATGAAACACTTTGTGATGAAATAGCTCTATAATTAAAAAAAAACATGCCCCTCAAAAGACAGCATAGACTAACAAAAGAGTGTGTAACATGGAGCTAGACCAGGTGTCAAATCCTGGCCTGCCACTTCCTATTTAGGAAATCATGTAATGCTGGGGTAAAAGAGGACTAAAAGTGCTAATTTATAAAACTCAACATGAATGCAGAATGACCAAAACACCTGCTTAAAATAGTTAAGTCATGTAGCAAATATATAGCAAAATATGTATCATATACAGTAATCTGTCTATTCTTGGAAGATTTAAAGATACTCTGAAAGGTTATGTATTTCCAAGAACCATAAGCGGAGGACTTCTCCAGACAGTTCTGATTTCTCCGTTCATAATCTGATTGCCGACTGTCCCCAGGACACACACGCCCCAGTTTCTGTTTGGAAAGCGTGGCTATCCACAGTGCACCTCCTGGCTCAACTGAGACCCACAGTCATCCCAGACCAAGATGACTCTCTGATTTTAAAGTGTTTATAGTCACCTCACTTTCCCCACGTAGGTACAATGCTCAAGTGCAAGGCTTCTTACTTGGCCAGATTCTTGCCTGAGTCCTGTATTAGGGTGGTCATATGGACAGCGACAGAGGCTGGACATTGTATTTCTGAGGCCCCCAATATTGAACGTGTGACCCTAGGAAAGTCACTTGCCCAGTCTGGGCTGTGGTTGCCCTGCTGAGAGGGCTGGTCTGGAAAGTAACTAGGCCTCCAGCTTTCAGATGCAATGCTTCTCTGTTAGCGGCCTGCACTCCCAGCAAAGTCTCTTAGTCCATGCTCTTGGCTCTACCCTCACCCCTCCATTAAGTCATTTGGATCCACGGCCTCTTGGTTTACCCTCAAGGATGTAGCTGGGCTGGTGCTGATGTGCAGATCTGCTACTTGTCAATTGAGGGAATGCACAGGGCGAGCCTAGAGATCCCTATGTGCCACCTGGATTTAACCCAGGGGGGCAGTATTACCATCTGACCCCAAACAGAACAAGCCCTGGAAGATGGTCAGTTTCCTTGAATCTGCGGCTGGACCCATGTTTAATGCGTTCTTGTCAACTCAAAGCAAGACACACAGCATTTTGGGTCAGAAAGAGGTGAAATAATCCATTGGGGAGGAAGGGGGGTGTGCAAACTGATAAATTTAAAAGGTATTTTTAAAAAAAATCCTAAGTGCCTTTTTTTTGTTGTTGTTAAAACTGGGTCCAGAAGAATAAAAACTTAAAGGAGGGGACAATGTGGGGTGATGAGCTGAGGTGTCCTATTCCAAAGAACCCTGGCATCTGAAGGTTGTAAAAGCAGGCAGCTGAGGACTCATTCATAGAAAGGCTGTACTCCTTCCCTTTGTGATGCCCTGGTGTTCATAGAGGGGCTGTGTCCTGTCTCAATAACTGGACAGCAATGGGAAATTTCCCTTCTAGTAAGGGGAGGCATAGAGGTATCACTGAGCTACAAAACTCACCACTGGTCTTTTCTAGAATCTGGTCAGCTCCTCCCCTGAGGGCTCCCTCCCTCTCCCCTCCTGCACCTTCTCCCCTCAGCCAGCTGCAGACCTCTCTCTGTATTTTCCCAAGATGTGCTTCACAAATGCCCCTGCAGCCTGGCCCCTCGGTCCTTCCCGAGTATTTGCATTGTAGCCTTGGCCTGCACCTGCTACCCCGCCCCTCCCCTTCTCTCCCCCTTCAGGGATCTGCCCTAACCCCTCTCCCACCCATTAGCAGATTCCCAGAATGAAAAAAGCCAGTGGAGGCTGCAATTTCCCTGCCTGCCCCGCCTGCCCTGCTCTGCCCTGCTCTGCCCTGCTCTGGCTTTTGTAAGAGGCTCCCCAGGAGCCCTCCCACCTCTCCCCTCTCCCAGCCAGGCCTTCTTCTCTCATCTGTTGTCCCGTGGTTCCCAGGCTCTCTTTCTCTCTCTCTCTCTCTCTCTCTCCTGTTTCTCTAATTTGCTTATTGATTTGGGAAATCAAATCACTTTTGTTCAGCCAAGGAAAGAGCCTGGTGTTATGGAGAGCGCATTAATTTGGAATCAGGAAAGCTGCATTAGACATGGACTCAGGCCACTGGGCTGGAGGGTCCTCCCCGATCGTGTCTTTCAAGCCTGTAACATCACAGATGAAGAAACAGAAGGCCCAGAGGGGCTAGAGCCCCGTCACTAAGCATGCGTGTGTCCTTTGGCTGTCGTTTTGCCTGTGAGGGTCTCAGTATCCTCACCTGCCTGGCAAGAGAAACATATGTGTCAACCTCAAAGAAAATCCAGAAGATTGTCATTGTATTGGTCGGCCAAGGCAGTAATCCTGACTCCATCTTCATCCTTAACACCAGGGTTCTGTCACCCTGCTGACTCCACAAGCTTCTGACACAAGGCTACAAGAGAGAGGCACAGACTAGAAGGTGCCACATACGCAAATCACATGGTGATATTAAACACAGGTATTAGAAGCACAAAGTCATGTCAACCGTAACCTCAGCAACCCAAAAATGGTAATTATGGGAGGTAAAGGGTGTGTTACCTAACCCGATCGTGCAAAACATTTCAGAATACATATGTGCATCAAATCATCACATTGTACACCTTAAATTTACACAATGTGTGTATGTCAATTATATCTCAAGAAAATTGGGAGGGGGGAGAAGTGTCAAAAAACCTTAAATTTCTGGAACCCCAACTCCAAGAAAATGACCAAAGTTAACAGTGGCAGCAAGTCTTCATTGGATAATCTGAATTTCTGTCGCCCACTTCTCCCCTCCTTGACCCTAGGAAGCAGGTACGGACCCACCCTTAGAGCACTCATTTAAATCTGACTCAGTGTCAAGTTCAATTCAAAACCCTGCTAATAACTCCCATCTCTGAGTTCTGAAGTCCCCATGACTTCTACCACACACTTACGTGTCAGATTGTGTGGTCTAACTTTTGTTTCCTCATCCAGAGATGAATCCTTAAGGATTAGAACCACATCCTCCCCTCTTATCCCTCAGCACCTGACAGGTACTGGGCACATGGTAAGAGCTTAGTAAGTATCAGTTAGTGGACTGATTTCTGAACTGAGGAGAGAGCAGGAATCCAAGTCTACACTGAACTCCTGGCACAGTACATGTCAAGCCTAAGAGCTCCACATCTTCCCACCCAGACCTCCCTGGCCAAAAATATGTTTCTGATACTAGCAGCAGGATACATAGCCCAATTTATGAGATTTCAATTGACATTAAGTGCAGCTAAACAGGATTTAAGGACCCTGAAGTCCACAAACTTCTTGTTTGTAAGTCACCTTCACACACCTGTGCTCATGCTATTTCACCAACCAGGTGAGCCTCTTCTACAAATATGATTATGAAATGCAATCCAATTAAAAAAAATTCTGCTCATATTTTGACCTCCTGGAATGCCAGGCACAGCTGCACAAGTTGCACACTGCACAATATCAAAAGCAATAGTTCACAGTGCAGCAAGCTTGTATTTGTCTCCTTCCTGAAGGCTTAAGTATTTCTGCTCACAGGGATCTGACTCTAAAGGACTCAGCATGTGGGTCCACTAATCAAACATTCAAAAATGTCAGGAAGTTTCCTTCAAAAAATAGGAAGGAAATTTTATTTAGTCTCTGCTTACCACTGGGAGCTCCTACTTCCTAGGCCACCTAAATATGCCATCCCTTAAGCTAATAGACAATATTTCTGCTTTGCCCATTCTGGGTGTGTAAGAATAGATAACTTTTACCCTATTTATTGTAATAAATTAACCTTTAAGGAACCAGAGGCATTTGATGTGGCCCTTGGACTTGGCCTTCTATTAAACTTTCTTCTGATTCCTTTGGGCCAAAGGTCCTCCAAACCATACACAGCAACCTCCACTCTCACCTCCACCTGCACTACCTTGAGCCTGAAGAGAAAGGAAATCTTAGCTTCTTCCTCCATCCTCTCCCTCTCGTGCTCCCCACCTCAATCCAGCAAGAGGACAAATGCAAGACTTTTGGCTGAATGAAAAACAAGAAGCCTTACAACTAGTGTTTTCATGGAAACCCCTTCTAGAAGCCAGCCACACAAGGAGTGTTGAATCTGAGACCCACACCAATGAGGGTAAATGGAGTGGACTGAAGGAATGAGGGGGGGAAGGAAGAGAGGACAAAGCTTGGGGTGGCCTTCATAATGGGGGAAAGGCCCTACCTCCAGAGGGAGATCATTCTATCTTCAGTCCAGCATATCATCCAGGTAAGTTTCCCCCCATCTTCTAAGGATGAAGGACTGATTCATGGTGTGAAGAATCAAACCATCATCTAAGCTGGAGATACATCCCGCCCCCGCCACCCCCACATGGCTAGACCTCAATTCTCACAGCAACTTCAAGAGGCAGGAGTGCCCTCCCTCATTTTACATGTAAGGAAATGGAAGTTTGAAGACTTTCTGTTCTCAGCTAGAGACCGCGGAGCAGAACTAAACTCAAGGCTCAGTGTCTCTAAAGTCATTTCCTTTTACCTCATTCTGTGGTCAAATGCTTCATTTTCCTGACCATCTGAAGAATTTACTGTCACAGGCATCACTTTTCTCTGACTGCCCTTCATGCTTGTGCATGTCCTCCATTTTGGATGGAGAACCTGCCTCTCCAACGAAAAGGCATGATTCCCGAGCGCAGAAAATAGGGCGCACCCGCTATATTGCATGGGGGCCAGTCTGATTGCTTTGAGCCAGATCTCCTCTCCCCACACGGAAACCTCCATTTCCATGACAACTATCTTGCATCCGGTGCAGGTTTAACATGAGGCAGGTTCTTGACATCTTTTATAGAACTCTGCCCAAATCAAAGAAGCTAGAGGTAGCTTCTGGAAGATGCTAGCTGCTGCCTTTGGGTGAGATTCTCTGATGACCTGTCCTGTTCCCACTGCCCCCGCTTCTCCTATATTCCCACTGAATCAGGTGCCCCTTCTCTGCGCCTTCAGTTCTTGCCTCAACTACAGACCTCAGTCTCTGGTCACTTTCGGCCTTGATCTCCTGTTAAGCAGGGAGTTCCTGGAGGACAAGGAACCTTGACCTTACTGAGCATTGTACTTCCAGCCTACGGGACTTGCAAACTTTAGTACCTGATCAGTGGTGTTTGTAAACTCAGTAAGGAACCTGAGCCAAGGACTCATGAATCTGCCTGGCAGACAGCGCCTGTTCTAACACCCCACTGGATTGGGGTAGGGGGGAGAGGGGGGCAGGGGTATCTGTGAGCTGAAAGCCCACCAGCATCCCCATGTCCAGAAACACATGCAGTCTATTAGGGTGTCAGCTCTCAGATGACCCTGAGTTGATGACTCAAATCTTACATCCACAGAACCCAGAACAGAGTGTCTGGCACACTCTACAGAATTACTGTGTGTTTGTGGAATAAATTAATTACTAAGTGCAAGCTGGATCAATCCCCACGTTCTCTCTCTTTCCTCAAAAGGCAAAGCTGTGTAATTTCCCATTTTAATGATTGGCAAAATCCTAGACATGTAGAGCCTGATAGAGCTGGGGGTTGATTCCAGTTTCTCATCTACAGATTGCACCACTGAGGTCCAAGATCTCACAGAAGGCTTCCTACTCTCCGCCTAATACCCGTTCAATGCAGTCACACTGTCACCCTCCGCAGGAAATCCGAGAGTCTGTGAGGCCTATGGCTGAGCCACAAAGCTCTTGGCTTCTTTCTTTCTATCTCTGTCCAGCACTTGTCTCTCGATAGAGGACAGCTTCCTCTAGGAAAGAGAAGAAAAGCCTTTCCCCTGCCCAGGAAGCCGCCAGAACCAACTTTGCACATCCTCTGACATTCTAGGAGAGAAGCCATCATCATAGGGTATCTTCCGATGGTAACGCCTCAATTTCAAAGACAGTCTGAAAGGACACAGCCACAGAATGGACTGTTCAACTTGAGTTTCATTTGACTGTAGCACATCAGTGGGAAAGGATTCTCAGAGAAGGAGCTTAGTGCCTTCCTCCCTTTTCACGGCCTGTCCCCTCTCTGTCCTCTGGGTATCTGATGCTCAAAATGAATGCATCATTGACATGGGCCCAAAGAGGCCTCCTGGAGTCACCCACTGTTAATGCCACAGAAGCAACAATCCGAGTACCACCTCCGGCCAGTGGGGTTTTCACATTAAAGAAAACGCTCTCAAAACGAGGCAAGGCCTAGGCCTGCCAAGCACGGCAACCCCACACTCTAAGGCTCTCCTCCAGTGATAAATGTTTAGAAACACTGGTCCATGACTTGTCCTTTTCCAGCTCAGGTATTGGATTCAACACAACTCACCTCTGGAAACTTGATTTTCAAGTTTCAGTGTTGCCGAGGATGAGCAACCATCCTCTGAGTCCAAGAAAAGGTGCTCAACCAGGTACCAACAGATCCCTTGGAGCACCAGAGAGGTGGACAGCACACCATGTCAAGCTGACATGGAAAGCCAAACACAGTGATGGGGAGAATAAAAAATAGTGCTCATTTAAGAAAACAATTCACCCCACAATGGCTTAAGAGGCCATTTCCTCTTGCTCAACTGTTTTCTAGAGGAACCAGGAGCACTAAAAATCAATCAGAATTCTAACAAAAGCACAGATATCCAAAAGGACCCTGTGTATCAATAAAAAAAAAAAAAAATGAGTGAATTTGGAAAAAAATGAACTTATTCAAGCATTTTTAGGAATAAGACCAGTATCACTATGGTACAACGCACAACCTCTGCAGGTGTGTGTGTGTGTGTGTGTGTGTGTGTCTGTATATGTCTGTCTGTCTGTCTGTCTGTCTATGTGTTTGGATGCTGGGAGAGAAGTTTGGGAATAGAGGCAAAGAGTGATGTCTCATGACCCCCAAGACAACACTGCCCTCTGGGCCTCCTGCAGTCCTGAACCACGCAAGCCCTGGGTACACTGATGGGGCAACTGCTCAGGCTCCCCAGTCAAACACTCCTGGGCCTCCTGGAGCTCGCTTCTATGGGGAATAAGATGAAGCCGTTATTCTCTGCTGAGCTGGCCGGCTATCCTGCTCAGAAAAGTCACCACACCAGTCTTAAGGAGTATGAGAAACCAATGGCCTCTCTACCTGGGTCAACTCTTGGACCAGCCATCCCAAGAATGCCCATTCCTGTTGGGACCCCCACCGATAGACCCTGACTAGAGGCCTCTTGCACACACCAAGCCATGACAGGTTTGTACCCCATATGGGGGCATGAGCTGCTGTGTTGCTTTAATCCTTCTCATGGTAGAGGGAAGAAAGCCAAAGGCTGGTATTCAGTGTCAATGCAAAGGTTTAACTGCAACTTTAAATAAAATTATTTTGTGCCCCCATCTTCCCTTAGATCTGTTGGTATCTTCAGCAGTCACGGTAAATACCATATTCTAAAAATACAAACTCTACTTGGGAACATGTGCCCCATACCCAGTGGATAGCGGTTCCAGTCAGAGTCACATGACCATACTGCAGAAGGAGGGTAAGTAACGATCAGCCTCACAGGAAACCTATAACCATTTCTTCTATTTTTTTTAAATACTGAGTCAGGAAGTTCTTTCTTATTTTTTTTAAGATTTTATTTATTGGGGCGCCTGGGTGTCTCAGTCGTTAAGCATCTGCCTTCAGCTCAGGTCATGATCCCAGGGTCCTGGGATCGAGTCCCGCATCGGGCTCCCTGCTCTGCGGGAAGCCTGCTTCTCCCTCTCCCATTCCACCTGCTTGTATTCCCATTCTCGCTGTCTCTCTCTCTGTCAAATAAATAAATAAAATCTTTAAAAAAAAAAAAAAAGATTTTATTTATTTATTTATTTATTTCGGTGGGGGAGTGCAAGGAAGAGGAGAGGGAGAGAGATAAGCAGACTCTGCGCTGAGCGTGGAGCCCAATGTGGGGCTCCATCTGACGACCCTGCGATCATGACCTGAGCTGAAATCAAGAGTTGGATGCTTAACTGACTGAGCCACCCAGGTGCCCCTATAACCATTTCTTTTAGCGAGCTGAAATGACTCACCATTTTCATTGGCGTCTGCCTCCTTTCGCAAAGCATGTGAGGTAGTGCCAGAGGGATATACATGGAATAGTGCGTGTGCATGTCTGTACATGTGTATGGCAGCACACATGTATGTGTACATGCATGTATTTATTTATTTATTTGACAGAGAGAGAGAGAGAGAGAGAGCACAAGCAGCTGGAGTGGCAGAGGGAGAGGGAGAAGCAGGCTCCCCGCAGAGCGGGGAGTCCGATGAGGGACTCGATCCCAGGACCCTGGGATCATGACCTGAGCCAAAGCAGAGGCTTAACTGACTGAGCCACTCAGGTGCCCTGCGTGTATTTATTTAAACATCTGTCGGGATGAATGTTCAGAGAGAGATGGGGCTAGATGAGTGGATGAGTCAGGGTTGCAGCCTGGAAAATCTCTTGCTAGATGGGTTTAGTCTCTTCCTAAGTAAATGAAGTATGTTACATTTTCAAAGAATTTAAAATTTAAGGTCTGTTCTAAAATGCTGATGGCAAGTTGTCTGCAAAAGACCCAAACAGAATGAGCAGAAAGTAGAAATCCATGTTTAAGTCCGGGCTCTGAGATGGACATGAACTATGGGGAGCTTCCTCTCTGGGGGATCTCCCCTTTCTAATCTGTAAATGAAAAGGTATATCTTTGCTGGCACTAGGACCCTGCTCAGATTTTTTTTTTAATTCACATGGTTCTCTCCAGAAAATGCACATATTCATATTTGAATACAAGTCTGCACAACATTCCAAGAGATTTATCACCTGAAGCCTCTCCTTGAATTAGGTGATACCCAGTGTCCCTTCTGGCTTTAAAAAATTATTCTTTATATTTCTGAGCAAAAGACTCTGTGCCTATAGGCTTCCATTCCAACTTTTCTCCATCACTCAACACAATGATCTACATGCAAAGATATATCAAATGTTCTAATGTTCTATAAAACTGCTTCCCAAATCCAAATGGACATGACATGTTAGGAAGCAAAAGATATTACAGCAAGGCTTCCAATCCCTAAATCAAACATTATTCACTCGGCTGTGAAAGTGATTGTCTCGAAAGCCTTGGGAATTGACATCTCCTACATGACTCAGTTTTGGGGGATCTCCTAACTGAACTGTTGCTTGAATCTGACTGTGAATGGAAACCAGTAAACCATGAAGACAGGTGCATATTTCTTTCAGCTCAATGTTATAAAGTTACTCTCCTTCCACCTTTATGAAGGGGTTCTAGTATACTCTTCATTTCCATTCTTTACAGTTACATAATTTTAGAACTTGGAAGGCACCTTGGACATTATCTAGTTCAATACCTTCATGTCAGACGAATGCTCAGAAAGGAGGACACTCACCAGCTAGAACTGAGGCTCAGACTCAATGCTATTGACTCTCAAATCTTGATTTTTCCCCCCCTCGTCCCTTGCCACCTATTTCAGAGGCCTCATGCAGGAAAATAAAGCAGGTTGAATATGTGTTGGGAGGAGAGGAAAGGTGGAGATATTTTGTGAAATGAAGAAAAGAGTACCCAGGATAAGAGCTCTCCTGCTGTTTTCCTTTCCAACAAATGCAGTGATAAAATCCATTAAATCCATGGTGACCTGTACAAATGGGGGAGAAAATAACCCTTTCAGGGAGGCTCGAAGGGCAATTTCCCTTTTGCACAGCGGATGGGAGCCTGGAGGACTGTGTCAGTCCCAACACTGGCTGTTCTAACAGGGTGTAGGGACTCTTGCTTTCTGCATTAGATTCTTTCCTGAAAAGGTTTATTCTGAGTGTTTCTATTTTATAACCTGCTTATTATCCACTGACCCACAGGCTCCGGAGATTCTCATGTCCATTTTGGCCAGATCTTTCATGAATCATGTCTCCTAACACTTGGGTTTGAGTTTCCTCTGCTCCACCCACCCCTCGGCTTTTCCCCCAACTTCTGGACACCGGGGTAATGAGCTGTGGCCAATGACAGACAAAGCTCTTGTTTAAAGGAACAATATTATCTGTATGTGAGACTTCATTAAAGACAAATTGCTTGACAGAACCTCTTCCCTAGATCCAGCAAAATGCTGGAGGCCATGGGTAACCCCCTGACCCAGTTTTATCGGCCTGTTCCCTTTATATCCACTTCCCTCATAGATCCAAGGCATCCTTCAGGTTGGCAGATTAATTTTGCTTTTAAAGTCTGAGATTAGGCATCACACATACACATTACTCTTCCCTGAAACATCTAAGTCCAGACTGGAAACACAAAGGTAATGTGTATTTATGGAATTCATTTTTTGAACTTTTGGTTTTTCCTGGAGCTGCCTTTGTAGGAGAATGAAGAGAGATCTCATGATTCTAGGGTCATCTAATTGCAGTTTTGAAAGTCAGATTACCCGGAGGCTTCCAAACATTTCTTGCATACTCCTTCAATCTGGTTCCCCAAACTCCGGCTACATCCTCCCAAATGTCCCCATCTGAACCTTCCAGTGCCTGAAAAGCAAAGCACAATATTCTCACTGGGGCAAGTGGAAACCTTTCTGCCAAAAATTGCCCTTCAGGATTCTGCCGCCAACAATTAAAACAGAAGCAAGGAGCACCACAGTTATATACCACTGGAAGACACCTACTCCTACTTTGCCTAGGATTTGCATCCTAGTGGTGTTTAGGATGGGGAAATAAAGGATTTGTATGGACTCTCAGTTACTCACCAAAAGCTGGTTAATGACATTTTGTTTTGTTTTGTTTTGAAAATGTTTCTTCTTGGGTCAGTTTCTAAAACTTCTTTTCTGGTCTTAATACAGCAAATGATCAGGGGTCAGCAAAATCATGTTAAGATTAGCTTAGGTCAAATGTAATTAGAAAGAGAAGTAACCTGCTGATTCTCCACACAACCCACCATGTGTTCTGGGAAAGTCGATCTCTTCTTGTGGTCCCCTGGAAGGGTCTTTCCTGCTTTCCTGTTAATACACGCTCTCATGTTTTCTTAGAATTGCCCTCAATTTCTCTCCATATATCCCAACCAGCAGATCCTTATTGGTTCACTTCAAGTGTCCCCTTCGAAGGTTTCCCGAGCTAACCTGTTGGACCCTGACCTTTCCACCTCTGAAATCATTGTTCTAAATAAAACTTAGTTGGCCAATAGCAAATTTCAATTGAACTGGCGAAAATCTAAAAATGAAGACACATGGTCACCCTCTGCATTTCAGATGCTCGCAGGCTAGTGGGGAGACAAACATAGAAACAAATAATTATAAGGAAGTGTGAAGGAGGGTGTATCAGCCAGAGTCTTCACAGGAAACAGATGGCGTACCCAAACCAGGACAGTTAAGGGGAATTAATTTACAATGATGTGGATGGATGTAAGAGGAGCACAAAGAGTGATTAACGGAAAAGCTGTTACTACCTCTACACTTAAGGTACAGAGAGGGAGTGGTTACTGGAACCACAGGAGCCTCCCGAGGGTTGGTGGGTTTTCAATGTCTCCTACCTCCAATCTAGTCTCTATTCTGTCACTGGAAATGAACATATTTCTAAGGGGCAGATTTGAGGATCCCACTGCCTCATTTCTAAGCTCCGAGGCTTCTGTTTGCCCTGGGGGTGAAGTCCAAGCTCCTTGGCTTGCTCTTCCAGGCCTTCAGCATCAAGACCCAGGGGCCTTTGGGCAGCTCACCACTTCCCTGCTCCAGAGCTGTGATCCTCGGCAGTGCCAACTGGAATGCCATCTTTAACCAGCCAAGGCCTACTTATCCCTCTTCCCCTTACGTCTTGCCTAATCCTCCTGAGTGAAGTTACTCATTTCCTTCAGCTTCCAAGTTTATGACCCCTGTATCTCTGATGAGTGCCAAAACAGTGAATGTCAAAGAGGGTCTGAGTTTAGGCAGAGACAGAGGGACAGGGCCAACTAGACATGTATTCTCTGTCTTACTCTTGGACTTCTTCCACATTACCATGTGGTCACATCCCAAAGGACCCATTTCTTCTTTTTGTGATCAGAAGGTCAAGATAATTTAGGAAAGATTCAGAAATAACATTTGTTGCTGCCAAAATTGGTTATATCCGTACACAAAAATTATGGAAAACAACTTACTATTGTGAAGATAGCTCAGGGAGAATAAATAATAATAACAAAGACAGTTATTTAGAGTGCCCTGACCTCATGCCCTTTGGTACCAGGAGTCCCTGAGGCCCCAGAGTGCTAGGTTCCAGGAGGCACAGAATACCCTAAGTTAGCAATATAAATCTTAGAAATGAGTGATCCCATCAGTTCCCCAACATGGGGAATAATTGAAAAATTAAGCAAGGAGGTATAAAGGGCCTTCAGCAAATAAATTCACAAGGATAAAATGTTGACTGGCCCAGGGGATTCTATGCTATTACCATTTGGGGGTTTTTTTGGCTCTCAAAGTGAAAGTGAAACTGCCAAGTACTCTTGGCTTAAAGTGTCTCAAAGGAAAAAAAAAAGCCACCAAATATGAATGGAAATGTCTCTATGATGGTGCATGGATAATTTAAGATAGGATGGAAAAGGTTCCATGATTCTAAATTGAGTAAAACAAATTTAAAATGCTTCTTGGTAGAGTAGTTACTAAGATCTTAACAGAAAACAACAAAAAATAAACTCTTAAGATGGAAAGATGAAATCCGTGGACATAAACTTTAGATCTACGATGTAAGAATAAATTCAAGAAAGAAACTATATGTAGAAGCTATAAAATGTGGTTTTAATATGTACTGTTCCCTGTGCCCTGAGCCTTGATCAGTCTCGGCTCACAATATACTGCCAAGACCGTGCTCTGCAAAATTGTTGTCACAGAAAACATACAAGATTCCTATCCTTGCCTTGAAGAGCACGCAGTGTAATTAGGGAGTAAAAACTAACACACTTGAAATGTGCCCAGTTCTGCACTGGCTGCCCAGAACTTACTGGAAGTGATAGTGGAATTCCTAGATGGAAGCTGTCAGTTGGGGCTGGGTAAAGCTGTAGGTAGGAATTGAGATATAAAAAGATGGGAAGACATGGCCAAGGTGGCAAGGAGGAGGGAAACTGAGTCCTCCCACTGTAAGGTCACTGCCTTAAAGCACCACTATCAGAAAGGAAAGCTTCCTGTCATGGAAACAGTAGGAAAACAAAACTTACGGGAAAGATGTAGGCTTGGTTTTCAGCACGTTTAGAGTTTAAGTGTTACTGGTAGTCACATAGGTGGGAAAACCCAAGCAAACGGGGATATAAATATGTATAGACAGCTATGCAGAGATCATTGTGATATCAGCGAGAAAGACCCTTGAGGGGACGCCTGGGTGGCTCAGTCGGTTAAGCATCTGCCTTTGGCTCAGGTCATGATCCCAGGGTCCTGGGATCACATCCCGCGTCGGGCTCCCTGCTCAGCGGGAGACTGCTTCTCCCTCTGCCCGCCATTCCCTCTGCTTGTGCTCTCTCGCTCTCTCTCTGACAAATAAATAAATAAAATCTTAAAAAAAAAAAAAGACTCTGAGACACATGCACACACACACATGCGCGCACAAACAGAACTCAGAAGGAACTTTTCCCCAGAAAGGAGCAGAAGAAGACAATGTTGCACGGAGGACTCAGACAGGATGCCAGGGACAAGCTTTTGTGGTCACTCCTCCTGCCGGAGGACGCCAGTGCCAAAAGACAGATGCACAGTTTAAAAAAAAAAAAAAACGTTTGAAAGGTATCCACAAGGGAAAACAATTTTTTAAAAATTAATGAAGTTCTCTTGCTTTTCTCACAGGTACATCAGTATTCCTTCCACGTTTTTATTTTTCTTCAGTTCCCTAATGTGGCATTTTTCTCATGTGACATTCTGCATGCATTTTATGTGTGGAAAGACATGATACTTTAGAATAATGGAAATATCCAAAAGTGTGTAACAGGGGCAAAGAAGAAAGGAAAGTCTGAGGTATGACTTCAAGACTGCCCACTACATTGTCTGGACAAGCATGGAGGACCTGCCAGCCTTCTGCTTGGACATCTGGTTCACATATGTGAATTTTAGTGTGTGTGTGTAGGAGGGAGGAGGTGAGGCTGGATGAGCTGGTTCTCCTCCCAGCCCTGTCAGTGCCTTATCTGGGTGACCTTGGCAAGCGGAGTAGGTGTTCATTTAACTTACTTATTGAATGAACAAATCGGGCCAATCCATTTCTTTTTGGACTTCCAAACCCAAGATGTTCCAACCATACAGTCTCAGAGCTGTGCTCAGGGCCTTGCTGAGGCTGTGGGGAAATCCGGAAGGACGGCAGCTCATACCTCCAAGGAACAATCTCGCTCAGAAGAAAAAGTAAATGCCCAACATGAAGACAGAATGGTTCAACAGGGCATGCAAATGCATAAAAGGTATCAGGATAACAGAACGGAATAAAAGTTGAAAGGTGCCCAGGCTGGGGGCACCTCTGGAAAAGGCTAAGCTGACTTTGTGAAGAGGGGTGGATGTGAATAAGAAGTTGAAGAACTGGTAGAAGAGAAGCAGATGCACGCACATGTGAGCACATGCACAGTCATGTATGTGCATCCACATCCGTCCCCCCAAATGCCTGGCAACTAGGAGATACACAACGTCTCAGGTATGTGGTTTGAGAGGCAAAGAGCTGGTTCTCCATCCAAGTTACCAGTGCCAACTTTCAGTATGTTGAAAACACTTCTATTAATCTATTATTTTGTTCGTTGAGGTCTTGAGGGATTTTGACATTCAACGTCTTTCTATACATTAAAGTCCCTGGAGAGAGGAAATTTCCTATATTAGTTGTCCTCAAACTTCAGTTCTGTGGGCAGAGTGTGGGGACTGTGAACAGCTGGGATCCTGGGGGCACACAGTGTCCAGGGGTTAAAGCAAACATAGCATGTCCTCCAGGGGAGGCCAGGATTCCAGAGGAGCCTTGTGTCAAACGCCCACCAAAGGGATATCCAATCTTTAGCTATATCTCACTCGCATCTTCCCAGGAAAAGCAAGTCATGCAAACTGATAAGTAACAAGGCCTAGAGAAGCTCATGCTAGGCCATAGAAGAACATCCCATAATAGAACTCCAGTGAGGGTGGAGTGGATGAGGCACACTATGCCAGAGATCACCATTCCACGTTTAGCTCAGTTTCTTCACTTATAAAGAAGACTGAATTTCATGGTCCCCAAGGTCCCTTCTAATACTCAAGCTCTGTGTTTGTGTGTTTGGGGCAAGCTGAATCACATTTATGGGCTTTTGCTTTCCTCACAATGTAGATTCTCTCACAGACCATGAGAGTTAAAAAAATACTTTGAGATCCATTAGTAAAAACATTAAGTTTTTTAAGGTACCCATTAAAAGGGGGGGAGGGAATCCCAGACACAAAAACGAGTCCTTACAAAAGAAGTTAGCCACAGGATTGCTTTTAAGCCTCTGTCTTACCCCATTTTACATGTTATGGTCTGCCAGAATGTTCTTTCTTAGGCTCTGCACTGACTCTGCTGTTCAATTAACAAAAATTTACTTTATACATCTCTACAGGAAAATATCTGCTGCTTGAAATGAGGTACACCGGATTTGAAGCAGCGTATAATATCCCATGATGAGGAACCTAGAACGTTTTGGTATCATCCGCTGGCCCAAGCCCACTTATTTATTCCCCTCTTTCTTACCCACAACATGCTGCTTCATAGACTCACAGGAACATGTGCACACTACACAGTTCACTTTAAGGCATATAAGGTTTAGTCATTCAATTCTATACCAGCTTGGTCCCTTTTCTTGTTTCAATTGTCCCTATTTCTTCAAAATGGTGCACATCTGAGAAACTCCTTTGCCAAGAGATAGGAATGGCTGAAGACAATCTACTTATCCCAGATTTTATCTCTTTTCTTTTCCAGAGTAACTGATTAGCCAAAAAACTGGTATGTGTCAAAGGAAAAGGAGAAAAAAAAAATTGTTCCAATAACACGACACCATTTTTCCACATTCTTCTCTGTCATTTCCAACAAACTGTGAGAAGACATCATGACTTAAGGAAAAATGAGTAATTGTCTAAATCTGTGAAGAGTGTTCTCCCTGAAAACAATAAATCATACCTAGGATATAGGGAGGCTTCTTTTAATGAACTGTTCTGTTTAGACATGGATAAAATGAAGGGGTTCTGGAGAAAAATACAGGAATGTAAAGAACAAGGATAGAGAACAAGGATAGGGCAAAGGAGGTGAAGAAGAAAGACCAGAAGGAAACATAAGGGGCATTTAAGAAGGTTAGAAAAAAGTTATCCAACTCCTTGTTTTCACTGTGGAGGAAAGCAAGAAGGGCAGGAATTGGAAAGTCACAAGAGGAAAGAGGGAGAGAAAGAGAAGAGGTTGGAGGAGGCAAGGGAGGGCATGAGTCTGGAAGCGGCCCCAGCAGAGACGTGGTCTACGGAGTCCGTAGCTCCAAGAAGCACATTCCGCCTGGCTGTCCCCTGCGGTCCTGTGTACATGAGAGCATCGGCTATATTTAGTTCCAGGGTAGCTCAAGTCACTAGCGTCCCGCTGGGGCAGATGCCATGCAGTCCTGAAGAGATATTTTACTACTAACCCTAGAATAGCCATGCCAAGAGCCTGGGCCTTCACAGCTACATAACTCCACTGTGTTTATTTACAAAAGAGCAGCATTTTGAACATAACCGATGTGACTGGTAACACAGTGTGACAGTCTGCTGTTTAACAGGACAGCATTTTCAGAAGACCAAAGTCATTACTCCCGGTTCCTCATGATGCCCCTAAACCCTGCAAACAAATTGTGTCCCTTATCTTTTATGACGGGCTCTCTCCTGAGAATGTCCCTCATTTTCTCGTCTTTACTTCAACTCCTCACAGGGCTCTGTGCTTTGGGAGAATACTCTCTGGTATCTACATAAGCATGCCCAGACCTAGCTGACCCATCGAAATACCTAGAGGTTTCTTCTGATGCTGGGGGAACATGACCAACTATCTACTGAAAAAAAGCTTGGCTATTGGAGGGTCGGCAGGTTACCAACCTGTGTACCTTAGGGCCGAGAAATGAAAACCCTGGCACCACACAGGAGAAGTGCTAAGTCCGGGAATAGTTTAGAAAGTCAACAGTGCTTGACCTGAATACTAAGTAATTATGAATCATTGTTCTGGGTAGGGCATCCTGGTTCAATTGTATGGGACAAAATCACACGTAGCTATTCCCTTCCCTCTCGAGGAGATTCAGTTTGATTTGTGCGTAACAGCAATCACACAAGGTGGTGCAGGAACAGATGAATGGGTTCGAGATAAATGCTGAGGGAAAAAGAAGAGGCAGTTGGAATTCGGGAAGCCCAGGCAGAGTTTTCAGAGGAGGAGACTCCTTTCCTGAAGAATGAATAGGATATTGGTAAGCAGAGAAGACAGAGGAAAGCATTCCAGTTGGGAGAGAAAAAAAATCAGCAAAGATGTTCCTTATTCTTCAGTTGTGTATAGTTGGGCACTGTTGCAAAACTAAAGTTCCCAATCCTGTGCCTTGACAAATTATCAGTAGATTCTCCACCATGAATTCCTGGAACAAAAGCCTGTGCACGAAGTTTTTTGCCAAGAAGCAACTTCCTCATCTACAAACCAGAAGCTAAATGTCTTTCTTCCAGGAAACACGACTAGGAAGGGTAAGCAGAAACTAGCCCGAGAGAAAGTCTGGGTCCTTAGAAGAATGATGGGCTCCGGGGCAGAAGCAAATACAGGGCCAGTGACATTGATGGGGAAAATGATGGAAGTGCCTGCCTTGGTCTGAGCCCTCCCTGGAGGGCGTGCACGCCAATCATTCCTGCCCAGCCAAGCAGCACAAGTGAGGAGGTGAGTGCCAGGTGGGTTAAGGAGCTTACTTTAGCCAGAAGTCACCTACTGGCTGTCTAATTCCTTTAACCTGGACTGGACTGAAGGGCTGAGAGAAGGGTATGAAATGGATCATCTCCATCTCTTTAGGGTATAAAATGGATCATTTCCAGCGGCCAGATGGTCCCCATAAATACATTAATGACTTTATATGCATGTCTTCCTGGAAAGGTAACAGTTTAAGAGCCATGCTGTGGGAAATGCTCCTTTTGGATTCTGTGTAAACTGAATAAAAGACCAAAGAACTATAAAAAAGTATGTGTTAAATTATCCCTTTTCCACACCTCATTCTTTTTAAAAGGTGAGCTCAATAAACAAGCCTGATATTTGGTTTAAAAAAAATAGAATACATCCAAACCTTCAGGACCATTTGAACATGGATGGTCCCAGTGTCGAGAAACTTGGGTACACATGTACACACACACACACACGCACACGCGCGCACACACACACACACACACTCCTGAGTGGTAACAAAATCAAGACTCCTGTGGAGCATCACCATGCTACCTGCAAGAAGTCCTGTTCTTCTGCCTCCAAAACACCTTCCAAACATGTGTGATGCTTTCTATCTAATCTCCCATCCCCCTCCCTCAAGCCAAACTACCACAATAGCCTCCTAATTCATTTCTGGCCCCCTTCCATCCCTTCTCCATAGAGTTTCCAGAAAGACCCCTTTGCAAGCAACAGCAGGTGAATCCCTTCACCCGTCAATGGCAGATGCAGGTGCCCCCTCCCTTTCCGGTCTCACCTCCTCCCACTGGCTAACTTCAGCTCACTGTATCATGTCATCATGACAGGACACGATATCACGTCCTCTGCACTGCACACCCTCCAGCTCCTCAGCACTGCCTACGCCACCCCCGCTCCCTCTCACGGTCTTGGCGCAGAACCTTCCCTAGCCTTCCAGACCCTCGTGGGACCCTTGGTTCACAGTCCTTACCAGGTTTGAAACTGTTTATTTGCATTTTGGTGGTCTGATCAATGCCTATCACCACCAGGGTTGTTGTAAAGATCTAATCAGAGCACAGGTATGGAAATCCTTGGAGAATTGTAAGCAGGACCCCAGTGTTAAGTCACTGTTTTCCCATCGCTACCTTTAAAGAACTCTCTGCCCTCAAAACAAAATGTAAATGAAACAGCAATGCATCACTTTCCCCAAACATCAAAGGAAATGACTTCCTTAGCCAGCTCTTTTTTTATGTTGGACCAAGACAGTAGCAGGCGTGACATGGTGAGTGATTAATCTTGGGATCTCCTGGCATCAAATAAAACCCCACTGCCCTCAGGCCAGGGGAGCTACTGACTGCAGCTAGCCAGAGGCCTGACAGTCTCCCCGGTGCCGGAGCATGTCCCCTGGACCTGACACACCTGCTCCCTAAGGTACCAGTGGCCAAAGGAGAGTAAATATTAACCATGGCAGGGAATGATTAGTCAGCTGTGGACAGCTTTCCACGGTTTCCAAGGTACTGACCCGAACAGGAGCCGAAAGGAAAGAAGATTGGGGTAACCTGCCCACAGGGCTGGCCATCGTGCACACGCCTCTCCGGGTCTGCTCCACATCTCCTTGAACCTTGCTCTCTGCTGGGGATGCTGAACTCTGTGGGCTGCACATTCATGCTCCTTTGTCCTCCGACTTCAGCCAAGGAGGGGCACCAGCAGGAGATGCAGGAAGGGAGGTGAAGGAGGTAGGGCGTATGATTCTCCCGGCTTCCTCCCTGCTGGGTCATCCCTGGGTGGGCTGTGCCCCTTGACCAAAGTATTCTCCCAGTACAAGCTGCTTCAACTCGCTTGCTCCCCTTCCCCAACAACCCCATATTCTGGGAACTGGCCCCTCCCATTTCAAGTCCAGGGTGACCTGGTTCTCCTGGGCTATTGCTCCTGGGATACAGCAGTCAGTTTCCCAACAGCTGGCTCACATCTGGAGTGTCAGAGTGCAGCCCAGAGGAGTCTGAGGAACTCAGGGATGTGTTTTCGTGAGCGCCTGTATTTCTGTCATCTGAGGTGGCTGAGGAAAGGAAGGCTTCTCAGGAAAGGCTTCTCTGGGAAACAGACTTAAGCTGACCTCCCATCTAGGCAAGTCTGGGAGGGACCTGGGCAGGAGGTGGGTGGAGGGAGCAGGGGAATCCCAGAAGAGAGAACCATCTGTGCAAAGGCCCTGTCACACGTTGTTTCCCTCACACCTACTGACCCTCACACCAAAGGTCTTAGGCCTTTTTTTTTTTTTTCCCCACATTTGATTATGTAAGCGTTTGTGGGGAACACACTTGGCCATTGTAATGGCTACACAGATATAAGATGTTAATGGTAATAATAATCATGTTCATAAAAATCCTGGAGTGTCAGTTTCACCTCTCAGATACATCAGTGCTTCTTGGCAGCCCAGACGTCGTCCGCAGTGCCCAGCACAAGGACAGCTATGTATTTGAAGTCCAATAAGCATATTGCAATGGGCTAAATGTTTGCTTTACCACCACCCCCCCCCCACCAACTCATACATAAAATTCCTAACCCCCAATGTGATGATGAAAGGAGGAAAGGAGATGGGGCTTTGCAGGGGGGTGGGGGGTGGGGGGGTGGTTAGGTCATGAGGGTGGAGCCCTCATGAATGGGATGAGTGCCCTGATAAAAGGGACCTCAGAGAGCTCTCTTGCCCCTTCCACCACACAAGGAAACAGCGAGAAGTCGGTGGTCTGCCACCCAGAAGAGGGTCCTCTCAGAGTCCGGCCAGTCAGGTGCTCTGATGTCAGAATTGAGAAATACATTTCTGCTGTTTTAAGGTACCCAGTTTATGGTATTTTATTGTAGCAGCCCGAACTAAGACACATATGCAAGTGATTGACTGACCGAGGACCCAGAGCAGAGGAGGGCAAAAGCCGGCAGCCGCTGAGCAGCGCCTCAGAGAGACCTCCACTGTGCTCTGCGGAGGGCCGTGCAGGACACGCAGGTGTGGGGACTTCAGCTTAAGTCAGAGCTTGACCTTGGGCAGATTATACTTATCTCCAGATAATGTTTGCTCAGGTCTCAGGCCCCAGGATAGGAGATAAGCAAGAGAGTTATTTTGGTCTCCTGAATGCCTGGAGAAGAGCTGGGCGTTCCCAGGGCGACGGGGTTAAATTCAGCCTGGGTGTGGGGTTTCATGCTGCCCAGTCCCCACAAATATGCAGCTCGTCAAAGAAGACTGGAAGTACCTTTGTTGAAAGCCCCGATGCCCGATAAATGATGCCTTTTCTCTGAAAGAGGAAGTGATATTTTAGATTAGCCTTTTTTTTTTTAATGTCTTTTCACCTCAGGCTATAAATTTAATTCCTGGCTCTCTCCCTATACCCTAGAGTGATAAAGAATCCAAAAAGGAGTCAAAAAGTCAACTTTCGCTTTACCGGAAAGCAGGTTATTATACCAGATAGAAAAAGTGAACTTTGGGACAGGAATCCCAGTTCAGTCCCATATCTCTAATGCACTGCAATGTGGTCCCAGGGAGACACCATCTCTTTGGGCTCGATTTTCTCATCTGTAAAATGAATGGCTTATATTATATGATCTATGAGAATCTTGGATTTTATGATTTTGAGTTACATTTTTTTTTTCCAGAAAATATATCTTAAAAGTCAATATGTTCTCACCATTGCTATTTCTTGGAGGATAACACACCATCCATGCCCCCAGAGAATTCTGTGTGGTTAATGGGCCTCCTACGAGGGTACATGAATCTCCTGATATGGCACACCCCATTTTGTGCCTATGTATCTTTTTCCTAGAAAAAAGGTCCATGGCTTTTAGATTCATATTTGGGTCCCATGTGCTTTTAGCAGGAAAACACAGGTGTGAATGCTCAGATGTCAGGGAGAGTGTTCACGGAAGACCAACCCCAGGAGCTACACCCCCATCCACCCACTGTGTGCTATACGTTCAGAGGAAGAAAAACCCCTTCATGGTTAGGAAGATCCCAGGAGAAGGATGGCTACTGATTTGGGGTGGGATCAGGGAGGTGGGCAAACACTGAAGGGAAACGGAGATTGGGAACCCGGTATAAAAGTATAATGCAGGTAAAATACGCTGCGTTCTCAACTAAAACAAACAACATTGGCTGCTCTAATTTTGCTCTCTCTCTCATGGAGAGTAACGCACTTTCCCCCACCTGTCTTCCATGAGCACCAGCCCCCAGAGTTCTGGGTTCAAGGGAAGAACGAGGCTTGGCTTGGCAGCTGGGAGTTGGCCCCAGCTAGAGTGGCTCCTCCTGCCAGAAGAACACTGGGAGCTCGAGAGTCTGTATCTGTGACTCAGCCTGGACAGGGAGGCCCCACACCAGGCCTCACAGTGGGGAAGGACAGGGGCGTGTCCGGGGCATTTCCTCAGCATCACAGGGAACAAGGCAGGACAGCTCTGCGATTATGCAAAATGGATCTCACGCATGGATTTTTTTTTTTTTTTTGAAGATTTTATTCATTTGTCTGACAGAGATAGTGAGAGATAGTGAGAGCAGAAACACAAGCAGGGGGAGTGGGAGAGGGAGAAGCAGGCTTCCCGCCGAGCAGGGAGCCCGATGCGGGGCTCGATCCCAGGACTCCGGGATCATGACCTGAGCCGAAGGCAGACGCTTAACGACTGAGCCACCCAGGTGCCCCTCATGCATGGATTTTTAAGGACAATTTGAGACATATAATGGCAGAGTGGAAGTCACACCATATACATTGCGAGAAAACATAAGCATGGTCATGTAGAAATTGAGGCTCTGGACTTGTAACTTACATAGTATACGCTATTATTCAAAAGTTTAAACATATGTGAGACAACTCATAGCAAATATGCTGACATATGGCATTGAAACCAATATGTCAACACTTATAAGAAAACATCTATAAAATAAAGTCAACCACATTCTCTTTACATTTAGGCCACAAATGAGACCACTGCTGAGCATCTCTGGTTAAGCATTAACGCACACCAGGATCTGCCTGTAACCTGTCTGTTAAGGTGTACTGCCCCAGCTAATTAATACATCACTGGCAGATCAAGTTCAGGGAACAATATTGAGCAAGCACATTCCTGAGGCCTCATTTAACCCTCTTGAAGGGGGTTGGAAGTCCAGAAGGAAAGAACAGGGAGGAGAAAGAGAAGAAATGAAAGAGATTTTCACTATCATTTTGCCACTGTAGAACACCCCTCAGTTGATAAAAATGGTGTGTGTGTGTGTGTGTGGAGTGGGGATGCGTATGTGTTGGCCAAATCCTGAAATCATGTCACTTGGGGAACAGGGGAAGGAATAAGAGCTGTTTAGACAAGGAAAGACTCCACGCAAAGAAGACTACTGTAACAGCATTCTGCCATTTGTAGGACTGCCGGCGGACTCTGGGCAGAGACAAAAAGCTGTCTCGCCTGCCCCTCCCCTCCCTGGGACTTTTTTCTTCCTCTGTGATAGGAGATGCCTGGTTCTCCACTCCTGCTGTAATTAGAATCACAAATACAGATCCTGGGACCCCACCCCCACCCCCCAGAGGAGAATCTCTTCAGGTGGGAAACAAGCACTGGTGTTTTCATAGCGCCCGGGTCATCCTCATGCACACTCAGTCGGGTGGACAAGCCCCCGGCCAACTTATCCCCGGGTCTCCCCCACTGTGACATTCATGAACCCTTTCAGCTCTGAAACTGTACTTAACTCAGTCATATATAATGATCTTCCATGTCCGCTGTGGCCCTGGGAGGAATCACAATCCTGAGGGAAACTCAATCCGTAAAATATTGATGTCCACTTTACAAACACTCAATAAGTGAGTTCACCGAAGCCAACGGAATAGGGAATGCTGTGGGAGGGGGGCTGCTCGGGCCTTGGTCTGGGACCTGCTTGCTGTGACTTATAGGATACCTGTTTCCAGCGTGGTTATGGGGTTTTTCCATCCCCAGCGAATTAGAAGCACAAATTGGAAGGTTGTTTTGGTGAAAGAACTGGTTATGTTTATTAACAGTGGAAGAAGGAAGAACTAGCATCCTGACAGTGAGATCAAAAGCTAAAACACTATAAAACACAGTGTAGGGCTCACTAAATATCACAATCTGGGGATATTTGGTGTAGGGGCAAGCGCTCCACTTAACTTCAAAGACGCTGGTGATCTCTCTGCATCATTAACAATTCGAGAGAAAAGAATTTATTTTCAGAGAACTCTACTGAACAAGGCAAGGGTGTGTGTGTGTGTGTGTGTTTGTGTGGTGATTTTCTAAGCAATGATTTCAATCTTTCAAAATGTGCGGGTCAGCATAGAGTGTGGTGTGTTCTTCTCAGGCATTTTAAAATAGACCTGCTATCTACAGCCTTTTCCACTTCAAAATCACTCCTCAGGTTTTCATCAGATGGTGTCATCCCTGGATGTAATCAGTAAATGACTTCAGAAACCCCAGAGCCTGCAGGTGGGCAGACCGAGACCCAGAAAGGGGAAACCGTTTCCCCTGCCACTTTGAGTCAGCAAACCCTCTCTAAAATTATCTCACCACTGACACTCTATTGCTAATAAAATCTGTAGTGAATGAAAGGAACCCAGGTCAGGCCGTGAGGAAGACTTGGTTTTAGGTGTACTTCTTCAGGGACCACTGACGTCACGGGGCCCAAAGGAGAACTTGAGGCGGACCGACCAAGAGACCACACATGTTCTTTTAATAATCACAGTGGGCGCTGGCGCGTCAATAAGCCGCGGTGTTCAAGTAGGGAGCAGTGAGTGGGTAAACAGTGAGGGGACCAGGGCAAGATGCACTGGTAGGTCAGTAAAATGCCATGGCAAGCGGTGACGTGATTCACAGCACCATCGCCTGATACGACACCACTCTCCTACTCTAGATGCATCGCACTTCAGGAAAAGTCACTATAGGGACCTGCTTTTCTGTGGCATGGGAATCATATTTTCTTTGAAACCAGAGGGTAGGGCCTTGGCTAAATCTGGGAAAGCTGTGATCTTCCATTGGAGCTGAGCCCTGCCTACCTCATCAGTTAGAAGGTCTTGTGTCCACTGACGTTTCCTCATTTCACAACCCCAGGAAGATTTATGACAGGTAAATCCTGGATCCTAAGAAATATTTTGTGTCTGAAAAAATTGCATCAGGATCCTCAGTCACATCCCTCCTCAACATCGTCTACTTAAAGACAATGCCTGAGGAGCATCACATCCCCTATTTTGGTGATTTTATGGAGCACTGGGTGTTATACAAAAACAATGAATCATGGAACACTACATCAAAAACTAATGATGTAATGTATGGTGATTAACATAATAAAATAAAATTAAAAAAAAAAAACCTAATGTGGTGTGCCAGACAGAGCACTGGATAAGCATGGTCTCACGAGGACTGGGATCTATTTCAGCTCCTGTGACCCCCAGCAGGTGCCTCTCTCCATCTGGGCCGCCATCTCCCCTTCTAGAAGATGAGAGATGTACTGAACAATCTCTACAGCTCCTTCCCTTCACCCCGTTACCCTGTGGTCCCCCAGCTCATTGCCTCCAGGATCCTCCCCAATTGTATGCAAGTTCAAAGCTTCCTGGAAGCCCCCCTATTCTTCCTAGCCCCTAATTCTTTGGCCTGGGTGTTAGGAGGCCAAGGTTTTAGCCCTCGTTCTGCCTCTTGTCGGGTGCTGTGAGCAAGTTCTTCGTTAATCTCGAGGACAATAGGACAAAACTGTCTCTTAACACAACTCAAATTCAGCCCTAAAACTCACTCGACCCTACTTATGAACACTTTTTGAAACCGCTGTAACCACTACAGAGAGTTTTACAAAATGCAGGACAATGACTGCAATCGTAGATCTTTTGGAAGAAGAGCTAAAGGAACTGCAGCTGTGTCCTCAGAGAAAGGTGCTGTACCTTGGCCACTTCCCCTCCTGTTTACTGCTCCCCTCTTCACACTCCTCAGGCTGATATTTACCTGCCAACCAACTCCAGCAAAAACTGCTCGGTCACAATAGTTACAGAAACCAATAAAGTGGCCAATAATTCACAAATAGGTTCCCCCTTGCTACATGCCTAAGAATTAAAGAATATTTTCTCTTTACATTGGAGATATCCTGCACTGCAGGTACCCAATGAGATAAAAATACTTTCTCCACAATCCTGTGGCCCACGAGAAACTAAATACAGAGGGAGGGAGAGAGAAACAGAGAGACAGAGAGAAACATGCCATGAATCTTAAACATCTTCCTAATTGGATAATTAAAGGAGCTCTGGATGGTAGTTGAAAAGCCCAGATTCCAGTAAGGGCTCCACCAACTATTTTGCTAGCTGTGCGGCCTTGGCTTGATCTCACACCCTATCTAGGCCATTTAGAGGATTATAGATTTTGAAACCTAGCAGGAACCCTTACAAGGTCATCCAACCTACTGCTTTTTCAAACTTTTTCACGCCTAAGAACTACCTGGAGAGCTTGACAGAACACACTGTGGGTCCCAGCCACCAGTCTCTAATTCAGGAAGTCTGGGGTGGGGTCCAAGAATACACATTTCTTTTTTTTTTTTTTTTTAAAGATTTTATTTATTTATTTGACAGAGAGAGAGAGACACAGCGAGAGAGGGAACACAAGCAGGGGGAGTGGGAGAGGGAGAAGCAGGCTTCCTGCGGAGCAGGGAGCCCGATGCAGGGCTCTATCCCAGGACCCTGAGATCATGACCTGAGCCGAAGGCAGCCGCTTAACGACTGAGCCACCCAGGTGCCCCAAGAATACGCATTTCTAAGGAGTCCCCAGGTGCTGCTGGGCTGTCCTTGGGCCACACGCTGAGAAGCACTTGACAGTGATTGTCAACCATTGCTGGAAATCTGAATTACCTGAGGAGGAGCGCTGACAACACAACACGCCAAGGCCCAGTGTGCACCAGATTCTGGGAATCTGAATCTCCGGTCTGACGCAGCAGTGGTAACTATAGTCTTAACAAACTCCCCATATGATCTCAATGTGCAGAGAAGGTTCAGAGCATTGAGTCCAGTCCCCTCATTTTACAGATAACAAGACAGGTTCAGAGGATCCAGGGGTATCTGCTTTGATCCACGCATCTGCCAAGGGGGACGCTTTGGACACGAAACAATTTGGAGATCCCAGTCTTTAATTTTGGGGCTGAAATAGTCTACAGGTCTCCTTATCTCCAATCCCATCACACCCAAATAATGATAGCCAGACAGACCCTGCAGGCTAAGGGGGGAAAGCGGGAGGGAGCGCTTTCTTTATCTGGCTACCCCAAGGAAGCAGAAGGACTCAAAGAGGACCACTCGTTGCTGGAAAGGCTCTAAGCACTCTTAAAGCTGGCCTCTGCGTAGTTTCTAAATATAACAGGCAGTCAGACACTCTGAATAACTCTTGGCTGATTTGGCTTCCCTGGGATAAACTTTTTTTCTCTCCTTAGATTATGCTACACCAGGAATAGAGCCCTAAGGGGAGAAATTCCTCTTCAAAGTCAGAGCGAGATAACACTGTGTGTGGTATTCAGGTTGTTCTCCTTTGGAAAGAGGGGAAAAAAGGTGGGAGGCAAACTTCTAACATCAGCCAACATCAAAAAGGATATTCAGACTTCCTATGTGTGGTGTTCATGGAGGGGAGGCAGGGCGAGAGGGGGACGTGGTCAGGCAAGAGACAGTGAACACATCCCCGTGCCAGGTTGGCAGGGGGAAGGACCGTGGGCACCAGGTCCGGGTGCTCCCGGTGGCAGTGGGCAACACGGGCGCTGGCCCGTCCCTGCATTGGCTCTCAGAGCGCAGGTCGGGTGCACAGCTCGCTCCCCAGGAGGTGGCCCAGGTACAGTCTGACCATCTCTAAGCCAGACAGCAGACACTTTACCTTGCCCTCTGGTTCTTGCTACTCCTTTTAGTGAGGGGGGAGGGGGGGTAATTCGATGTGACCTAAAAATTGCCTGGAACACATGCAGACAGACATTCGTATCTTCTCTTTCCCACAAATAGGAAACATTTCCTTCTTAGTGCAAGCCAAGCCTCTCTATTTTACAACACAGCAATATAGTTGAGTACTGGAGTTGGATGGGATACGGAGATCACCCAGTCCTATCCTCTCCCTTTACAGATGATAACATTGTAAAAACTACCATTTATTAAGCACCTACTATGTATCAGGCACATCATACACATTAAATCAAATGTGTATAATGAACTGCAGGTTATAGGAGATGGGGCAGACAGGGAAGAAATGATGTGCCCAAAACTGCACGGCCGGGAGTGTCAGAGCCAGGATTCACGTGCAGGTCTCTGCTCCACATGTCTGGGAGAGGAGGAAGAAGAAATGGCGAACGGTTTCCTGCCTCCCCCACCCACCGCATGAGGGCAACTGACCCACCCGCCTCAGCTGACATCAGCCTGTGCTTTTTAAGGCTTGAGCCAAAACTTTATTTAGAAGTTCTAAATTTCTAAGTGTCCAGGGGGAAGTCTGTTAGCTCTCTCTTGCTGCCAGAAGGAAAAAAATCAACCTTTCAGTTTCAACCTCAACCAGGGAGAAGCCCAGCTGCTAGTAACACAGAGCAGGAAAAAAAAAATGGGCCACCAAAGGGCACTTCTTCTCCATGGGAATTTCTCCAATGTGCTGAAAGCTCAAGGAAACAATGTGCTTTAGGGGAGGTATGGAGACCCTGACTCTGGCCCCCATCCCTGGAAGATGCAAGTCTTCCCCAGGGCTGGTGGGGGGCCCACAAGGCAAAGCACCAATGTGCATGAGCACAGGTGTGCACAGGGCTCTGTATTGGGGGGGAGGGGAGGAGGCATTACAGGCAGAGGAATACCCACAGCATGCCTTTCTCCCATCTTTCTTCCTTATCTCTAAAACAAGGTTTCTCAACCACTGCAGTTCTGACATTTGGGACTGGATCACTCTGGGCATTGTAGGGTTCAGCAGCATCTCTGGGCTCTACCCACCCAGTCATGACAATCAAGAACAACTCCAGACATTGCTGAAGCATCTTCTAGGGGGGATGGGCAAAATCACCCCCTGAGAACCACTGTTCTAGGAAAAGAAGTTCACTCGAAGGGGTGTGTCCTCTTTGAAGGAGCTGAAGACTCGCAATCTTCATATTCTGATCAGAACGCGTGTATTTTCTACTGTGAAATTTATAAAAAAGCAAGGTCACATACTAGCACCTCGATGGTCTCAAGTATGATAACCGAGTCTCATATCTTCTCTCCAGCCCCAACAAAGGGCCCCTCTCTACCCTGTTCTTCTCCACCAATCCTGCCAGGCCTGCCTCCAAGGTAACCAGTTCCTCAAAGTTTTTGTAGCCCACTGGCAAGTCAGCCGTCCTTGACCTCCACGCAGGCAGATTCCTCACCAGCTCTGCTCCCTCTGTGCCCCCAGAGTCTGCTTGCCACATACAAGGTGTTCCATCAACCTTTCCGAAAAAAATCCATTACTGAGTAAGTAAATATGTTTGAGGAAACAAATGCTCTTACAGTTTGTCCAGGTGACAAATTTCTTCAGAGTATTCTCTTTCAAGGGATGTTCATTTTATCTCACCCACCCAACAAATGCTAAACTTCTCTGAGGCAAGAAGTTCTATCCAAGCTGTTCTCAACATGGGCTGCATACCTCTGAAAAACCTCGAGGTCCAGTTAGCTCCCAATGCCAACCAAACAGAATCTTGGTGGGGGGGAGGGCGGTCAGATCCAGGCATCCTAGTTCTTTCTTTCTTTTTTTTTTTTTTTAAGATTTTATTTATTTGAGAGAGAGAGTGCATGTGAGCAGGGAAAGGGGCAGGGGGAGAGGGAGAGAATCTCAAGCAGACCCTTCGCTAAGCGCAGAGACCGACATGGGGCTCAACGCAGGGCTCAATCCCATGACCCTGAGATCATGACCTGAGCCGAAACCAAGAGTCCAAGCTTAACCGAATGAGCCACCCAGGCGCCCCTAGGCGTCCTAGTTCTTAAAAGCGCCCCAGATGATTCTGAGATGCAACCAGTGTGGAGAACCTCTGCCCTACTGCTTTGGGAATGAATCGTGGGGATCCACCTCAAGCAGCACAGAGGAGGCTTACAGGTACCGGGGAGGAGGCTGCCCGTGTTAGCTAAAACAGCAAAGTTCTCGGCTTGTGTACGGGTTCATAGCGTCTTACATGATTACGCTGGCTCTTATGGATCAGAAGTTCTGGTTGGCTTTGATTAATCAAAATGGGAAGATTAACGAACGATTACCAAATAAATACCTTCTGCTCAGGAAACTAAATCTTTGTAAACATGAGTTCGTGTGGGACTAATAAGTTGGTTGCTGTTGTATTTAGACTTGCCTTTTATCTTTCCAAGGGCCTGGTAGAGGAAGAACTATGTAACACTTGTTGACGAACAGACTGATTCAGTTGAGGATTATTATTATTATTGTTGTTGTTGCTGCTGCAGCTGTTGTTGTTGTGTTGCTGTTTAGGTTGAACCCAAAGTACCCAAATTCCCCTTTCTGAAGTAAAAATAATCACAGGAAAAAATGACAGTGGGATACGTGGCTATTTCTTCCACATAAAACACAGGCTGTTCTTCCTGCAGAGATCCTAGAACCGTAATCTCGGCAGCAGCTACCAGGACTCAAAGGCGAAGGGAGAAAAATCACATAATGGGTGGAGATTTGGTTTGAAGAATAGATGTGGGTAAATTACATCATTCCTGGGTTTGTCCAGTGAATCGGATCACACAGCTTGCCACACAATGACTTCTGACTCTCCTGGGGCCAGCAAAGCAGCCCCAGGCAGGCCTTATCAGGAGGAATCAGTGTGGAAAAGTACTTTCTGAAATAAAACTAACATAAACCAGGCGTGTCAGAGTTGGTTTTGCTAAATTTCAGGAATGTGGGAGGAGTTAGTTTACTATGCATACAGGTTGGGACAGACTCTGGGCTGCTAAAAGCACCCTGTCCATCCTACTTCTTTCTGTATTAACAGATAAGAACTGAGAAGCACCAAAAAAGTAAAATCTTCTGTTTTTGGAGAAGACAAGCAGAGAAAAACAGGAGCAAGGGAGCAAGGAGGTGACGAGCTGCTGCATGAACAGGAGTCTCAGGGTGGACAGAGAGAGGAAAGTGGGCCCAGCCTGCAGATAGACTCCGCCGAGCGGCCCCCCACTGACTGTCTGGACCAACACTTAGATCCCGCCCTTTTCTCCCTACATCCTCCAATAAACCGAATGAAGTCAGATTCAAGAGAGCATGCTTGTACTTGCTGAAACACACAGGAAGGAAACATCAGTTAGAGAACTGGATTTGACGCGGCTTTACATTTTAGAGTCTCAGGAACGTTGAGCTGCAAAGTGCACCTACATCCATTTTGTCCTTCATTTTACAGAGGGAGAGTGGAGCAATGGGTTGTTCAATGATTTCTTTCAGGTCACAGAGCTATTTTTGGTAAAGCAGGGATAAACCCCATGTTTCCTTTTCTCCTCTTAAACGCTGTCACTTAAAAAAAAAAAAAAATATATATATATATATATATATATTACGACTGATCACTTCAGAGCCAATGGATATAAGTTAAGACTTGCTTAGTCAGCGATTGGTTTTAAACCATGGGGGAAAAGAAGTTTCTTAAATGGAGAGTTGTTCATATGTTTAAATGATCATTTTTACGAGTGATAATTTTCCTAATTAGTGCGGAGTACTTGTCTTTTCCGTAAGCAACTCCACTCCCTTCGTAGGAGTGTTTCTAGCAGAACTGACAACTACGTAAGGGAGCCAAAATACTGCAAAGATAAGGTCTTGAAGCTCAGCAGAGCACCTTTAAGAGTGCGGGCAGGCTTCCGGGCACTTGTCCCCCTCACTGTGCCAATGGCTCAGGCACCGGAAGGTATACCCTGCGACCTTCCAGAGGCTCCTCAGCAAGAGGAGACACAGCGGCGGCATGAGGAGCTCTGCCCTGGCAGGCTCTGCAGTGAACAAGCCCGCTGCTCTGCCATGACATCATAAGGCGTCAGGAACTAGATGCTATTCCCTAAAGTCACCGGGTAAGTCCCCAAAGATACACCTTTCCCCCTACCTCCACCTTCTGCGGCTGGGCGGCGGAGCTGGGGCGGGGGGGGGGGGGGGGGGGGGGGGGGGGAAGATTCCAAAAGGAGGCAGCCTCCCCTCCCCTCTGCTCAAGAGGGGTGGCGCCATTCTCTCGACCATGATGACTGGCTTTCCCAGGAACCAGCCAGAAACGAAGAAGATTCTATACGCCCCAGGGGTGAACTTCTTTCAGTAGCCGGAGGGGTTTTTTCCCACCCAGCATCATCTGGGAAATTATCCTCTGGGGTTGCATTTTATCTTTGATCTTTAAAGCATCGCTCTGTTCCGGCCTTGAAAACAAACTCAAAAAACGAATGTATACAAGTCCAGATGAGTGAAACAGACGAATCAAAGGTCTTTATTCACATTACAGGAAATGTTTTGTTTCTTTTTTTCTTTCCATTCTTTTCTTAAAGAAGGGTTTTCCCATACTTTCTTTAAATGGCCAACACCTACAGTGTTAGTATTTATTTTTTAAAAGAAACGACTTCCCAAAAAACTCAGTTTCTACATAACATATCTTTTTCAGTTATTCACCTGTCTCACAAAGGGAAGGGCACCTGTCCCCAGGTTGTCTACCACAGGAGTCCACTCAGTTATGTATTTAGTCAGAGCTTCTGGGGCTTGTCTGAATTCCATCTTCAACTCTGCGGCATGTTTCTGAGAGGGAAAGCAGAGCCTGTTTGTGGAGACTCTGAAAGTACTTCAGGCTGACAGGTGCTATATAAATGAAATATCCTTCCAATTATTGCTACTGTACTATATCGAATTAAGCTATATCACCATAACTAAGGAAACAAGCCTGCCTACACAGCAGTGCCCTTTCTCGTCCTGGCACTGTTCATGCTCATCTCCTCATAAATAAAATCATTTCTAAAGAGAAATCTAAATTACCTTCAAAAGCATTATTGTTCCTTGTACATTACTGCACGCCATCATGATTAAATTGACAGGCCTTCAAAGTCTGTAAACGGATTCCCAGGTAACAGCTCAAAATGCTCTCCCTTCTTGGTACCCAAAGTACCTTTCATCTGCTCTCTTCGCAGATAGCGAATTTGAGAGAAGGATCAGAAACTGAAAGCTATTGACAGTATGACAGGAGCATCTCAGCATGACAGCTGATGGAGAAGATCACATTTCCCCCGACAAACTCAATTGCTTGAGTAAATCAAGTGAAAGTCAATACATCCTCTCACTTCTCTGGTCCCATGTGGTCTTCCAACTCTGTGCCACTGAACTTACTGGTAGAGGGGGGAAAGAAGAAAGCCCAAATTTTCAAGGGATACCTGACTGATGCCAAAAGAAGTTTTCTTTCTCCCACGGATAGTTTCTCTTTGCCAAACAAAGTTGATGTTGTCTTAGAGCTGGAAACATATTCTTTCCTCCCCATAGGCCCTACCTGAGGTCTTACCTTTCCTGCTTCCTCTGGTCTTTACCATGAAGGCTTATTTGTCCAAAACTAGGATCTCCAAGTTCCCCACGGCATATCTGCCCTTCTGCTTTGGCCAATGACTTCTGCTTATAACTGTATAACAACACAGAATGCCATAACCAAGTGGTATGGAAAAATATGTAATTCTAGGGGAAAAAAATCCAACAGCCCTAAAATCACGTTTGCATTTCTATGTGTGCTAGCACTTAGGTCTAAATCTGGGCTGACATCAATATTAACCCAAAAAGTCTAGGATGTACGTGTTCTTTATGAGTCAATAAGCATGTATACTGGGCAAATCAAGAATGTCAACTCTCTAGCTTTCAAAACCTTTGGAAAAGACATCAACCAATAACTATTAAAATATTGCATTTCTAAGGAATAAAGGAGGTGCTCTGTCACAGACAGGAAGTTGGCTTGGAGACCGGGAATAAAGGGTAGGGCCAATGGGCATATCTCAGCAAGCTTCATCAGTGAAAAATCAATAGTGGGACCGACAGACAGTAATTATCCAGGGGAAGAAATACCCCATGAAACATAGGGCTCTACAGGATCATTTACAAAAACAGGGGAAAACTCTTGGGAGAGTGGGTGAGAAAAAAGAACGAACTAAAAAGTGTTTAGCTTGCACAAATAGAAGTAATACTTCGAGTTAGGGTGAGAGTGATCGGAGAAGACTTATAGGATAATGACAACGTTCTTTCAGTTAGGAGTAGGTCACGCTGACAAAATCCAAGGTGGCAAAACTCTGACATGTCACTAAAGACACAAGAGAAAAAGTCAATGCTGACCTGTCCTTTTACGAAATCACACTTAGCCTTAACTGGAAATGTCATGTGCTGTTGGGGATGTTCTATCTCAATAAAGAGATAACAGAAGAGAAGAACCGCAACTAAAATCAACAAGGAGAGGGGACAATAGTCTTAAAGTGATAGATTAATAACATTTGGTCTCTAAAGGGAAGCAGAAGGCTGAGTGAAGAGTCAAGAAAGTCCAGAGACTGGGAAGTCAATAAACATAGCCTTGCTCACCAACCCTCAAAAATTTTCATCCATAGGGAATCTCCTTAATGCTCAAAAAGAAAAAAAAAAAAAATAGGGCAAACAAAAGGCCATTCGCTTCCCATGGCAGTAAATAAACTATACAAGTAAGAGGTAACCTCAGTGGTACCCAACTCCCCTGATCCCCAAAACCAACTCCAACAAAAGAACAGATTCATAGTGGATGATCAAGGAAAACCAGGCCGTCAGGGAAATACGCGTAATATAACCTTTGAGGCTGATTTTTGGAGGGAACAGCCATGTCCCAGCAACTTCATGTGTTTAATGTCTCACGCATAAAGCCTTTGAGCTTCTGTCAGAGAGAAAAGCTCTGCAATTTGACCGGGAATCTAACCCATATGTCACTGTTTATGTTCTCTCGCGAGTGTGTGTTCATGATGGTGTGTATATATATTAAAATCCAAACGTCATCAATAAAAACTATTGAAAGTGCTCCTAAAATAAGCTTCCTTTAAAAACGAGTTAAACAAATATGGGATGATTGATGTTGAATATACAAAGCACATAGATTATAAAGTTCTGTTATCATAAGCTAAACGGTATAAGCCTCAGGGATTTCCTCATTTCCCTTAAGAAATGCATGCAGTTTCACATAAATGTCTCACAGTTGTTCTAAAATCTATCGGTAGTCATCAGGAACCCCCAGGTATAAATATGCATATATTTTGGCTGCAATAATATCAAGTGGAAAGAAATGTACAGTAGAGAGATGGAATTCGGGTCCTAGGTCCGTCACACCTTGACTATGTCATCTTGAGCAAGTTGCTAAATTTCCCATGTTTATTTCAGTCAACAAAGATTAAGCTCCCAGCATGTGCTAAGCACTGTTCTACAATACAGATCAAGGAAAATAGCTCTACTGAAGCTGAAATCCCAGCATGGAGAGACAGATAATGATAACGTAAACAAATCGCATTCACAATTCAGGAGGCAATAAGTACTCTGCAGGAAATAAAGCAGGTCAGTATGACAAGGAATAACTGGGCCATAGGGACTTTACGTGGGAGAATCTGCAAAGGCCCCTCTAAAGAAGTGATATGTGCGCCAAACTCAACTCACAGGAAGGAGCAGGTCACGTAATGGCAGAGAACGGTATTCCAAACAGAGGTGATATAGCAAGTCCAAGGGCCCTGATGAAGATCTGGGCTAGGGCTATTTAAGGAACAGAAAGACAAGAATGGTCAGAAGAAGTCATAGAAATCATTCATTGGCCAGCCTCTCTAAAGAATATTGTGAGAATGAATGAAACAAGATAGGTAAGCCCTTGAAAAAATTTAAAGCACGCTACAAAATAAAGTGAATTATTAGAACGAGCATACTATGAAGAAAAACTACTATCCTCCATAGTGTATCTTTAGGAAAGGTTAGAATTATAGTTTCTTTCATCCACGTATCTCAAAACATTATATTTAGAGCTAGACAGAATAGTCTAACCCATTCATCTTCCAGATCAGAAACAAAGACACTAACTTAGCCAAGACCATGTCAGTGGCTTTCCAGGACGCAGCCCACCAGGCCAGGGTGCCCCACCTGACACCCTGCATTGGGCTGCTTGAACAAAGCTGCCCACTTCTTTTCCAGGGCTGACTAATTTCACTACAAGAAATCTACAATGCAGGCGAAACAAACCAATTGCCGGAGGCTTCACGTGAACAACTGGTAGCATCAGCACCAGGGAGATAGGAATCTTAAGTCTCAACACTCGAGACTTGACTCTAGATTCACCACCTACAGGTCTTATGACCTTGGACAAGCTATTTAAATTCTCCAAGGCTTTAGCTTCTGTATTTCAAGTTGGAGGATAATAGAAATGTCTTTCCTCTCTATATTAAGGAATTCTGAAAGGATCAAATATTCTACTAGATGTGAACATCTAAAGAAACTATAAAGCACAATAGACTATCATGCCCCTTGTCATTTGTACGAAGCCTCTCCTTAGGTCACTGCCCCAACACTGCCTCGGACATTCTACCATGTAGCACAATCACCACTACCTTGGATCGGCTGTGGGAATAGCCTTTTATTGTGTGAGTTTAAAACAAACAAACAAACAAAAAAAACATCTGAGGAGCTCCATGAACAACTTGATGGTTTACAAAATCTACCTCGTAGATACGCTTCTCACTGATTTCCTTCTCATTTGAATTCCCACTACTGGGAGAAGCAACCACAGATTATGCTGGAAATACCTCTTCCTGGATGAACACCCAGGATTCTGCTGAAGACAAGCCATGGGACCTTGAGTAAGTCTCTGAACGTTAGGCTACCATTAACATAGTGTGTTTCCATTCCTGGAATGTGCAGAACACTTATTATCTGCCCACCACAACGTGCAAGATACCTCACATTTGTCGAGTTTCCCAGAGTTCATGGAGTGATTTCAAATCTGGTATTTTATTTGATCCTTTTAATAATCCTGGGAAGAGTGAGAACAGGGATGAGGAAAGCGAATCTAGAGAGGATAACATGGAGGCTTTTTGTGGTTATGTGACTCGTGGAAAATCCCAAAAGTCCACACATTCTGACTCTTAGTCTAGTGCTCTTTGAAGTTCGCTGAGACTCTTTCAGGTAAGGATCTAGTGATGATCAGATGGGGTCACATATATGAAAGCCGTTAGAGCTTCCCAGATATAATTATCCTGAGGAAAAGGTGGTCGTGACATGCCACCTTCCTTTGTCTGGCGTGATATCTGCCCATCTAGAGTATAACCCAAGTGGAAGAGGATTTCTGCCTCCCCCAGTACACCTGGAAAAGTACACAGCATGCCTCTATCCATCCCTGTTGGTTGACTGTCTGAGTTTAGCCCAAAAGATTATCTAGCTCTCTCCGCTGGAACCATACCAGTCCTTTAAGAAAGGGGCCTCCTCTGGAGTCCCAGCAGGAGGAAAAACAACACACCCAAACTAGGCAATTTCCATACAGCCATGAAACTTTGAGTTAGCACTCTTGACACAGCTTCCTTTCTGTTTCTTCCTGACTTTTCTCTCCTTCCCCTATGAGGTAAATAAATATTTTAAAAAGAAGGAAAGTTGTGTGCTCTTTTGTTCTGTCTGATCTACATATTGGAACCAAAAGGCTATATTTTTCCCCCAAAGCAGTCATGTTGGCCAAGTAGCAAAAATGCATTTCTTTAGGAAAAAAATAAAAGTTTATTTTACATGTTGTAAATACCAGGAAATTCTTATCAGGATGTGAAAGTTCAGGTCTTGTTTTTCTTTTATCCCCTTTCTTTCTCTTTAAGGGAGAGAAAGAAGAAAACAAATCTCTCTCTTTATAATGGAATCCCTTCTTTCTGCCTCTGCCCTGCTGGAAGCAGCCTGCCTCTAAGTGGCTTCTAATGTTCTGGTTGAGGTCGTCCTGCATTCCTAACAGCTACTTCATTTTCCCTAATCCCTCAGACCAGAAGGGAATAATGCAATACCCACGATAAAGCAGTCCTGGTTTTTGGACATCCCTCTAGCAAAGGACATTTTATGACAAACTCAAAATGCTGAGGGTTGCCAATAGGAAGGGTTGTATTTGATTGAAACAGTATTACAGTACCTTAAGTCATAGAATTACCAAAACCGGGTGATTAATAGGCTTTCTCCAGTCCAACTCCTTCATTTTACACTTGGAGAACCAGAGCATCAAGAAGCCGCAACTTGGCCCCACTTGCTCACTTCTCAGAGGCAGAGGTGGGATGAGAACCCAGGCTCTTGGTTCCTTTTTTTACACTATTTCCTTCTCCCTTGCATTCTGTCATGTACAGAATTTGGACATCAAGAGAAACCATAATGGGACTATTCTTTCAAAAGGGTGTCTAATGAGGAATTATGCATTTCTTCCTTCACTCATCAGTTTGGCAAACATTCAGTGGGCACCTTTTATGCCAGAAATTATGCTAGGCAATGGGGGATGCTTAAATGAAAATGATGTGCGCCCTTCCCGCAGTGTGTGTGTGTGTCTGTGCCTGTGTGTGTGTGTGTGCGTGCGCTTGTCTCAAGAAACACAACATTGTGGCTTTAGTGATTAAAAAAAAGGGACACATTAAAAAAATATCCAAGTGGGAGTGGTGCCAATTAGAACACTGTGGGCCAATTCTTTCGTGTCTCTAAGAATTTCATTTAGGTGAGCATATCTCCCATATTCACCCTTATTAGCTACAACCCATTCTCCACATAGAGACAGAACAATCACTGAAGGGACGCCTGGGTGGCTCAGGTGGTTAAGCGTCTGTCTTTGGCTCAGGTCATGGTCCCAGGGTCATGGGATCCAGGCCCGCATCAGGCTTCCTGCTCAGCAGGGAGTATGCTTCTCCCTCTCCCTCCCGCTCCCCCTGCTTGTGCGTGCTCTCTCTCTCTCTCTGTCAAATAAATAAATAAAATCTTAAAAAAAAAAAAAAAAGGACAATCATCGAAATAATTAACTAAGGTCATGTTGTTTCCCTGCTTAAATTCTTCAATGATTGTCCACTGTCCCTGGGATGAAGTCCAGAAGACCCCTACCATGAACCCCCTTAATCTCCCCACCCCGCCCCCGCTCCCTCCCCCAGTCCTGGCTGCGCACCTCCCCTTGCCAGACTTATTCTTGCCTCGGGGCCATTTGAACAAACTGCCCCCTTTCTTTGGAACTCATTCTCTTGACCCAGCCAGATTGTCCCATCCCACCCAATCCACCCTTCACCTAGCTGACTCCTTATTCTTCAGCTCTCACCTTGGACACCACTTCTTTAGGGAGACCTTTGTGACTCTCACCACGAGGTGAGGGCCCTCTCTGGGCTGCCATGGCACATTGCTTCCTCTGCCCTACATTCAACAGCTTTATCACATTTCCTTGTTTAAGCCTCTCTTCTCCAACAGACTATACCCTGATGAGGGCCAGGATTAGGTTTGTCTTGCTCACTGTCAGGACAAGGTCTAGAACAGTGCTTGACTGGTAGCCAGTTTTATATAAACACTCACTGTTTGAATAGAAGGATGGATGAATGGATGAGTAGATGAATGAAGAGGTAGAATATGAATATATGAAGATGCGAATATGGACAGTTCAAATGAGGGATGCCATGAAATCACAACTGAAATTAAAAGTTCTAGCCTGGACTTAGTCAATTCTGGAACTCAGAAACAACGGGGTATGTCCTAAAGCATGAAAAAGGGACCTTTGGAAGAAACAAACACTTAAGATTCATTATCCTAAAAAGTAACAGGGATAATTTAAAATCCTAAGCACCCAAAGGATGAAAGGAAGAAAGAAATGACAGTTCTAAAATGAGAAACACAATTCAGAGGGGCGAGGATGGGACGAGTCGGCAGGGACGTGGGGCTCCTCACCTCTCAGCTGTCCTCTTCCTCTGTGGGTAATCAGGAAGGTACATGAAGGAGAGAAGAGGAAGATGCCCATTTTCTGGAGCCTTGTGAGGATCATCGTCATGGAGCACAACCGGGTCTCCCCCAACTTGTGCTCCCCTGCCGCCCCCCGCCGGGGGAGAGTTAGAGCCCCGCCTGCCTGTTTCCTGCTTCTGAGTAAGTTGAGGACCGCACACTTGGGCACAGGTCAGGTCATGCTGGTGGCAGGCAGGCAGGGAGGGAGCTCCTTAAAGCCTACCTCTTTACAAAGTCTCCCTGCAGTTAGCAGTGGGCAGCCTGGACGAGCGATCTTTCTCTCTCCCTCTCCCCCCCTTTCCCTGTCTGTCCTCTCCTGTCAACTCCTGCCACTGGCAGGCCATTATTGTAAAAGAAAAAGGAACTGCAAGACTCCTCTCAGTCACAAAGGGAAACTAATACACACCAAGGCAGTTTATGTATTTTGACATCTGTGACGCATGAGGTGTTTCTCGCACCCCAGGAATAAATACTCCCGGTTTTGGGGGGTGTGCTATGCTATGCTCTGTCCCAGGCAAGCCTTCCCTGGCCTGGAGCACTTTGCGGGGGCTCCACGCATGCCCTTCAGCCTCCCACATCCCGGCCAAGTGCAAGGCTCTGAAGAAGATGACATGGTGCACATTTCTGGAGAACAGAAGCTTTACCCATCCCCGCCCCCCACCCCCCGCCCCCCCGGCTCTGACAGGGCTGTGCTTTCCTCCTGGTGAAATTCTGGAAACCCGGCCTCTTCTAACTTGTCTAGTGACTCTCTGAAGTCACAAAAGCAACATTGTCCAGCCCTGTCTTAAGGAAGATTAAACTGCATTTAACAACCCAGGAAAGGTAATGATCTCACTACAAAATCAACACGCGGCGGTGGCCGGGAGGCTGCTCCAGTCACTACTCAGTGGCCACCCAACACCTCAGGCCTCAACCAGCCATTCATCCTTCTTCTTCCACTCGGCTGCCCAGTGACATCACCCCACACTGAACAGGATTAAATGCTCGGGGGCTAAGTAAATAGACCTCAGCAGGCAGCTCAGTCCCTGCAGGGGCTCCAGTGGAGAGATCCCAGGTCTGCCCCAGGCTTTGGGCAGCAATGACAAATTCCACCATTCTGCGCTCCACCCCCGTGGGAGCCCGCCCCCAGCTCCCCAGCCCTTCTCTGTGGCCCCCAGGTAGCAGTGGTGGGCGGTGGGCACGAAAACTAGAGTAGACCTTTAGAGAGTAAAAGAAAGTGAGTCATTTAATGGAAAGTAGCGTGTCTCACCCCTGGGTTTGCCAACTTAAAAAAATTACATTTTTGACCTCAGAAAAAATAAAACACGGGCTTTTTTTGGCGTTCGCCTTCCTAGTAAAATTCACAAGATGAGATCAAGAAACTCAAGTGCTAGCAGTAACAAATATTTAGAATTCAGTACCTGAGAGTTCTGTATGGCTAGGCCAAGCAAGTGACACCAAATTCTCACTGGTAAGCTTCTGGTGAACTTTTCTACACTGAGCCCATTTACAAAATGCCCAGAATAAAACTCGAGGCGGGGGATGGTGAGTGGTTAGGGGCGTCCTTCCCGCTTGAACAGTCTGCTGAGTGGGTCTCTGGGTCTCGGGGCCTCAGCACCCTGCAAGCTGAATAAGAGAGGGATGGAAAGGAGGTATGCCTCTATGTCCTCCAGAGGCTGTTACACTTTCCACTTTGGAACGAAAGGAATCAGCAAGTGGGTTTCATACAAGGCCAGCTCAGTATCAGTGCCTCCAAACTCAGCCAAGCTAAACACCTCGAGCCTTGGCACTGTCTCCTTCAGGGAGAAAGGAAGGAGGGGGCCCAGCAGATAAAGACACTTCAGGGCATGCCAGCCCGCTCCCCAGCCCGTGCACACACAAGGAACTTGATTTCCATGCCCCAGGGAATCTGTCTGGGAAATTCCAGAAATTTGCTCAGAGGTTGTAAATATAACAGTCGGATTCAGAAATGGGAAGGCCTGTTCCCCAACTTCTATTTTTCCATGGAAAGTACTAATCAGTGTCATTCTGATCCAATAGACAAATTTCTCAAAATCAGATTTTTATCACTGGCCCCAAAATGTGCCTATTTTAGCTTGTCACAACCCCTGCTTTCTTCCTGACTGGTGTCTAGGAGCCTCCTGGGTCCTCAGTTTACCTGCTCAGAAGACTGGGGAAAGGGGTGGTGGGGCCTGCTCTGGGGGAGAGAGTAGACCGGCAAGAGGTAAATAGGTAGAACGTTCCCAACCCTACAAGGACACACCCTGGATGGTACCTGTGCAGGGAGCGAAGTCAGGTTCATAAGGAGACACAGCAGAACCATGAGGACGATCCTAATAGCTATGACACGATGGTCCATACAGATGGGAGGATTACTAAGTGCGAGGCGCTGAGCTGAGTGTATGACCCAGTTCTGCCACTTACAAGTGGGGGGATAGTGGGCAAAGTTATTTCACATTTTGATCCCTGGTTTCTCCTCCTGTACGTGGGAGGAAGGTAGTGCTCCCTGCTGAAAAGACACCAAATCACACATCAAGGTGATGCTGGCAATGAGGAGACCCCATACTTATATCTGACTTTTACTGCCCAACTTTGACCTCTAAAGCACTTCTCTCCTTGTCTAATTGTTATCCTCTGGGCCTCCTAGGAGATAGCCTAAGGAGAAATTTTTCCCACTTAACCAGTGTGGAAACTGAGGCACAAGCAGAAAAGTGTAAGCAGAATGTCCAGGACTAGCCCCCAAGCCCTGCTGATCCTCTATCGAATATCCTCTTCTGTGAAGGTGGCCAGCAGCTTCGTGCGTGCAGTTAGGGACATCTGAGTGCTAAATGTCCCCCCGGGGATATTATCTCCCTGTGGCATTATTTAGGGTATTTTATATTTCTTTACAATTTTTTTTCCTGGCTAACAGATTAAAAGGCAGGACTTCTTTAGGCATAAAGGATAAACCCAAATGGCACAGCTCAAGTGATGAATACGGGGAATTAGAGGGAAAGAGGAAAGCTTCTTAACACGCACTTTCCAATTGCCCTGGAGCCCAGGAGCTTAAATATTTACCATGAAATTTCCTGTCCCTCTGGCTTTGGGAGTTTCTAACTTGCTAGATAGAGTCTTATCCTGACAGTTCCACCTCACAGTGCCGCTAAATAAAATGAGAGTAGATTCTGTCTGGTTTGGAAATCATATTTTCTTTGGCCTTTTAGCAAAAATCAGTCGAGGCTGGGTCTGAATGGCCATCCTCATGGAAAGCACGGGCTGTGGCGTGGAGTGAATCAGGAAGAGCTAAATGTGAGCACTAGGGGCCGGGCATCCAACTGAGCCATGGAAAGAGACGCGGGTTGGGGGTGGGGGGGCAAGGAGAAAAGGCCGGTGGCAAAAGTGCCCTAAAAAAGTGCTTAACTTAATGTTCAGGCCTGGACTGCCTGTCCACACAACACCCTCAAGGAGGGGGTGACTGTTCACGATGACCACCCCCTTCCCCGCCAGGGCAGCTCCACATAGATGGCCATACCTCACCACCTCACAAGAGATAAAAGCGAATTACAAGTAAATACCAATGAAGTTAAAATGCCCTTATTCATTGAATGTTGGAGGGCAGTTAAGAGGCAGAAGCAGGATGGGGTCATTCTGGAGGTGATTTGAACTGAGCATTGTAGGTAGAGATCAAAGTTCAAAGACAGAAGTCTGAGCAGAGATCTGCCCATGCCCACCTGACTGGGCAGCTGAGAAAATCATCTAGAAGTTGCATCAGGTACACCACGCAGGCTGTCAGTGAGACTTTCAACATCCCTTCCAAATCCAGTTGTCTTGTTTTCATCATTCTAAACCCAGTTTGTATGACTATTTTTTAGTCTAAGGTGAAGGAAATGACCAAAAATGGTGCTTCCCAAGGTTGGGAATTCCTCAACTGACCTAAATTTGAAAATTATGCTCCATCTGAATTACTTGGATTGAGTGAAGGAATTACGAGGTAAAAGAAAACTATAGGCACACCTCAGAGATATTGTGGGTTTGGTTCCAGGCCACCACAAAAACAGCCAATATTGCAATAAAGTGAGCCAAATGAATTTGTTGGTTTCCCAATGCATATAAAAGTTAGGTTTACACTATACTGTGGTCTATTAAGTGTGCAATAGCTTTAGCTCTAAAAAAACCAAAAACAGTACACATTCCTGATTAAAAAATACTTCATTGCTAAAAAATGCCAACTATCACCTGAGCTTTCAGTGAGCCATAATCACTGAGCACAGATCACCATAACAAACATAATAATAATGAAAGATTTTGAGATATTATGAGAATTACCAAAATGTGACACAGAGACAGGCAGTGAACGAATGCTATTGGAAAAATGGCGCCAATAGACTTGCTCAATGCAGGGTTGCCAGAAACCTTCAATTTGTAAAAAGCACAATCTCTACGAAGCTCAATAAAGTGAAGCACGGTAAAACCAGGTATGCCTTTACTAGAAAAAAAGAGGTCAGAAACTAAGGAGGACAAAAGTTATATTTAATTCATTTGTGGAAACAAGGCTAGGGAAGAAGTCATGGCAGAAAAAAAAATGTAAGCAAAACTTAAGCACTGAATTCTTACAGGCACACAGTGAGAAAGAGACAGGAGTCCAGACATCATAACCTTATATTACCTCTTCTGGAAACCTTCCTGACTTCCCCAGCTATGTTACCATAGCACCTTCTGCATCCTGCTAACTGCATTTGTTACACAGAAATATCCACATGTTGATTCACTTGTCTGTCTCTCCCAGAAGAGGGCGAGTGTTTTAAGGATAGGGAGAGCATCTTACTCAAATTTGCATATGTAGGACCTTGTACAGAGCCTTTATAAAATAGCTGGGAAAAAAATACATTGAATGAATAAGCATTGAACTTTTTCCCAAATAGCAGTTAAAAGGAAAAAAAGATCCAGGCCACTGGCTAAAGGTTTTAATTTCTGGCAAGACCTTCACGGCAAGGCATGGGGCACTGATTTGAAAGTATCAGCGTTCTCAAGGTTTTCGTTAGCATTTTCAGGAAAGTTAAAAAAAAAAAATCTAAATTTACCTCCAGGGACCTTGTCATTATCCTTTCTGCAAAGCATTATACCAACTTTGAAGTGATTTGACTTAGAATAAAACCCAAGTAAAAATGTAGAATCCCATGAATCTATTGTTAAGTATCTAGAGACTTGTGACTCACTCAAATAGCGAGGTTATGTCATTTGTCTGGATGCCTAAGTGTCAAGAGTATGTACTCTGGGATTAGATGACACAGGTTCAAATTCTGGCTTCCAAACTGTATGACATTTTCAATCCGGGTGAAGAGTATCTTCCACAGTGTCCGCAGAGGAGTCAGGTTGGATGACCCTCGATTTACCCCCAACTCAAAGTGCCCCAAACCCGAGGTATTCCCACCCTCTCCACAAATAAGCTACTGCCAAGTCACATTCTGCATAATAGCTCTCACTCATCTCCAAGACATGTCAGAGCTAGTGACAATCATCGGTAACAGTGGCAGTCTAATGCTCAAGTTGGTATGGGGTGAAGATCAGAACACATATTCACACACACACTCCTGAAGGATCTTCCATGGATATAGGTCAGGAATGAATGTTTCTATAAAGTTCTATGCATAGAACAATTTTCTGTGCCCTCACCCCTGGCTCTGGTTGGAACCGACCCCACCTGACTGTGCTGAGACCCATGCCTATATTCAAAGAAGCAGTAAAGACTATCATCCTTTAAAGAACATCTTCAAAACCATAGCTGCAGCCCACAGCAAACCAGGAATGAGTGTATAAATCTTGGGCCTCCCTTCCTCCTTCTCAGATTACCCTTCAATAACTATGATCTACCACTGGCTCAAACTTTTGTTTTTCATCTGATTCAATGGCCACGTTGTCCCAGGACACCTCTAAGTGGTTGTGGTAGGAGAACAGAAGTATGTTAACAAGTCACCTAGGAGCTACGCCTTGCCATGCCAGATTATGCCAAGAAAGAAATGAATACACACCCTCAGAGAAGGGGAGAGGGAGCGGGGCAGAAAGAGAGACATTAACACTTACTTGGAATCTGACCATATGCTCTTCAGCTACCCTGAGATACTCAGCAGGGCCCTAATGGTTGGATTGGGTATTTGTTTACTTGTTTATTTGTTTAGGTTCTGGCTTTGGTTTCCATTAATTGGGAGTAAGCACTTAAAGAGTGAGGCTCCGAACATCCCAACTACCACTTCTCCATGTTCTGGGAGCAAGAAAGCAAATTTCTGTTGATGTAGCAAAGATGTACTAAAACAAAACCTCAGTGTGCCGCCTGCTGTGAAGGAGTGGGCAGGTGACCAACAGACCCCAGTCCTGCCAAGCCAGCAATACAGTGTCTGCTGGAGTTTCCTCCTTACCCTTTCTTAGTGCCTGGCTGTGAGTCAATCTTGCCAGGAGGCCTCTGGGGGCATATCTATAACTAAAACTCACTGGTTAGAGTCATAGCCTTTGAGGATCCCCTCCACGGACGTCCCTGCCCCAAAATGTAGTGGTTAAGGGAGGTTGCTCACAGCACAAGAAACACCTGCAGGGAAAAGCTTTGCAAGTCTACTCCATAGGTGGGAGGTCTAGGGGCACCCTTAGTGAGCATGCTTCGTCTATAGACAGCCTCTACGTATATTTTTTATAAATCGCCATAGGTCATAGATGGACAATTACGAAGCCTTATTCAACAGGAGTAGGTATGGAAGGAAAGTGAGGGACGGTAACAATCCACTCCATGGAGCTGCATGAAGAAAATGTCCTGGTCTTTAACAGATACCAAAAAAGTAAAAGGATTAAAGAACAAATGAACCTTTCCTAGATATTTCTACACAAAAGGGCACAGTTCACCTTCAAAAGTCCAATTTCTGAAAATACCAATGGAATTAAAGACTCTTTCAGGTAGGAGATACTTAAGGAGAAGTCATAACATTAAGGTTTGACATGTTTGGGGTGTCTAGTTAATGCCAGGTATTGTTCTAGGCATTTTTGTATGTTCCGCCATATTTAATTCTCAATATGCCCCCATAAGTCCCATTATACAGATGAGAAAACTGAGGTGAAGAAACATGAAGTAACCCATCCACGGTTGCCCAGTGGTGTTCCACGGAGCTGGACTGAAACCCAGCCAGTCTGAGGGCAAAGCCTGAAAGGTTAAGCACAGCACTTAGCAGCTGGGGAGGATGACCGAGAACAGAACTATCAGGCTGCCCAAGAGTGGAATTTTCCTTTAGCCCTGGGGTTACACTCTTATGAAAATACCCCCAGGACCCGAAGAAGCCTCGGCGCCAAGAATGTTCATTTTCCCTGACAAGCACCAGCATTCCCAGGGATGGGCTCCCCATCCCCGCTGGGCCCAGGGCAGGACTCCCGAGGAGCTCGCACCTTCTCCAGCCAAGGCAGGAGGCCCAACCCTGCACTCCCCGGGGCAGATGTGGATCCCAGAGGTGTTTTCTTTTCCTTTTCTTATTTAAAGAAAAAACAAAACTCTCCACACTCCCCACATGTGAAATGCCTCTCGAGCTGCCACCAGACAATAATTTTACAGGCACACAATGACCCTTGCGCCAAGAAAAGAGGAAAAGCCTGCACCCCGCCCAATCCAAGCCTGGGAGAGTCAACCTCTGGCAAAGCCCAGGTCGTGGAAGATCAAACTCACTGACTGAGGAACAACAGGAGGTGGGGAGGCAGGCGGGGGAGAGCATGGCGAAGGAGGAAGCATAAAGTTTAAAGGTCAAAACAAATGTCAACCTAACACCAGCACTGTATGAACAGCACACAGCCTCAGTGCTAGACAAATACAGGCTGCTGGGGAGGCAAGGTATCAAGAGGTTTTATTAACTCTCTTCCTGGAATCATACACATAGGAAGTCTGTTCCATCATAGAAGCTGCAAAGCACAATATTTATCCCTTGGGGGGGAAATCGCAGAGCTGATACTGAATCCACAATACAGAGTTTCTCCTCCATTCCCTTCCCAGCCGGCCTCTGTGCTCGCTGCACCTCCAGGGCCCTGTCAGCAGGAAATACCCACGCAGATTTTGATAAGGCTGGAAAGGGTCACTTGCTGATGAAAACACAGGGCACAACCCTGGCTCCGCCCCTTCTGCTGACTTTCCCCAGGCCTGACTTGGTCCCACTGGGCCAGAGGGAGGCCTGAGATGGATGGCGTCCCCTGCGTCCTTGGCACTGTGGGCGTCCGTGCCATCCCTGTGCCTGGTTCTGTGAGGACCCCAAACCTCTGTCTGGGGGACTCCCCATGACAGACGTCCCTTTGCGGAGCCCAAGGCAGTGAAGGAGATGGCTGGTCTTGGCTTGGTTCCCTTGCCAACTGTAAGCTCTCTGCCTATTTCCTCTGAGCTTCCCATGCAGACTGCTCACCCGGGTCCCCTGGGGAACTTACAACTGTGTGTGGGGGGGTGCGAGCTTGTGCGTATCTCTGTGTCTGCTCCTCAGGCCCACCCTCAGAAGTTCTGATTCAGCTGGTCCGCAGTGGATCTTGAGAATCTGTGTTTTTAAAAAGCTAATTCTGATGCAGTCAGGGACCCCCAAAGCGGTCTGCAAGTGAGTGTTATAGGAAGTCAGAGATCACAGTATCGCCCTCCTTACACAGGGCCCAGGACAGGGAGCCCAGTTCGTAGCAGGCTAGTGTGATGCCCACCGTGGGCCGCCGCGGACTCAGAACCCCCATTCAAAGCGCGATGCAGTTCTCTGCATTGCATTCAAGTGACAACTGGCGAGTCTGGAGGCACACTTAGGTCCTCACGCCTTCCTGAGGGCCAGGAACACCTTCTCCAATCCATCTTTTTCTGTCACCACTCTCCTGCGATGTTTATATGAACCCTGCGATGGCCTACTCTATAGCCTGTTCTATAATGTCTCCCTTACTTTCGGACAAGATTTGGTTTACTGAGCTCCCTGACATCTATATAGTTATCATCTGTGGGTTATCACGGAAACTTCTGAAGGAATAACTCAAAAGTATTTGGTGAGTTGTTGGTGAACAACTGAGGCTGGGGAATGTTTTGTTCTGGCAAGTGCTAAAAAACAAAAGCAAAAATACTTTGCATGTATCATCCAAGCACAAAAGACAAAACGATGAACCCACTGGCAGTCCCAAGGATGCTACAAAAAAATACCAAATTCTAGAGTAAAGGGGTAAGTCAAAGGCAAGTACCAGATGAAAAATAGGTAAATGAAAACAAATTAAACAAAATAGGTAAACTCAGAACACGCTGGATGCCAAGCTGATCAAGAGCCAGGGGAGGAGAGGATGTTACTTCACCATCTCATGGCCAGGCTCAGGCAAACCAGGGAGCTGCTGAGCTTTCTAGGCTCCTGGCCTTCACTCAGCATCCTTTACTTCTGGTTCTGTGCTGTCTCTCACCTAAACATGCCAGACACCAGGCCCTCCTACTCTCTTCTTCCTCAATTACTTCTGCAGAAATTCTTCTCATGGACATATCAGTTACCAGTCACCAACAGCTCAGTTTGAATACAAAGCAGTGAGTGGTCTCTCTCTCATAGAATTTGCATTTTTTTGTGTGTTTTATTTCTTCACTGGGCTGAGGGGAGGGGAAAGAGGAAATGGAGAGAGCATTTTCCTTTTTCTTTTGAAAAAAGTTCAGGACCCGCTAGCAGTAAGGAATACTCTAGGGTTTCCTTTCAATGGTGGGGTTGAGAGTGAAGACTCTGGAATTTCTGCAATTAAACGTCCATCCTGAGCCCACAGAGAGGCTGGTGTGCATTCACTTACGCTGCCTAGAAGGTATACGGGCGCACAGGTGGGACCTGGAAGAGGATCCTCACTGCCGAGCATACAGATGAATGTCTGAAAGGCTGCCAGGCGGCCCCCAGCCTTTTCCATCTCATGACAACAGAAAAATGGCCCTATCTGAACTTCTGTGAGATAATGGTGGGAAGCAAACAGTTTCACGTGTAGTGTCTCTTTGGGTTGTTTGTATTAGATTTCTTCATAAGAATAGTCATGGGGAAGAATAAACATTTTAATCTTGTACTCCCCATTTTCACTTTTATCCCAAAACCTACTTCCAGACACTGATTTCCATGCAGGTGGAAGAAAAGGAGGAAGCATGTAAAAAATTAGAATCTCCAGAATACCTTGACTTGAGCCAAGGTCATCTAGGTGGGTCTCTTTGAATTCACACATGTCTAAGAAATTTCCACCCACTAAGAGCAGAGATAAAGAATACACTTTAAAAAGACCTTTTTATGTAGTTTGAAGAGCATATCAGGACTTCTTTCTTTTTTGTGCCCAAGGGACTTGTGGTTTTTAGAAACTGTACCAAATAGTAAAGATCAGTTTCAGGCTAAGCGAAAAGTGTCTAGAGGTTGAGCTACCATGGAAAAAAAGACAAAAATGGTAAAGACCACACACACACACACACACACACACACACACGCACGCACACACACAAAGGGGGTTGGAGATGTGTTAAGTAGAAGGGATCTATCCATGTTCCCATGGGATTGTCCAACTGTGGGGCCCCCTGAACTCTTCACAGGTAAGAATTCTTTTTCTGGACCAGCCACCTCACCAAATCCCAGGCCCGGCACCCTCAGACTCCCCGGCACAGCTCTGACCATTCAGCTGACCCTCCAGCTTGTTTCGTCTCTTTTCCCCCACTCCTCATGCACCTCCTTCTTCTGCCACTTAAAGAAAGTCAGCAGCAGGTATATTACACCACACAGGTCACCCTGCCCATCTCTCTTCATACAGCCCTTTGCAGACATAAAGGAGTCTATCAGCCTATCACTGCAGCACCCCTGTGGGTATGGGGAATGACGAGAGACATGGGGATTTTCTTGAACCAGAAGCAACTGTCAAAATAACAGTCCTTGGTGAAATACATTTCTCTATATAGTTTATAGGATTTGGAACAATTCAGAAACTGTCGGTTTCTTGTGTAATTCATTGCCTGATATGGTTAAGCAGTGATGAGTATAAATCCACTAATGGGAAGTTCAAATCTCCTTAGAAAGAAAAGAACAAAACACTTGGTAATCACCAAAAACCTTGGTAAATATGAACAAAATCCTTAGCTAGTCTTGACAGATCCCTAATGGAACAATTTGTATTGTGACCAGCCCAATTCCTGCAAATGAGAGAAGCATTTCATGGAGAGTTAAACTGAGTAAATAAACTTGAAAACATCATACCTCATCCCAAGCTCTGCAATATACAACACACCACACAGGTGCACACATACACGTACACCATGAAAGCATCTCCTAATGTTTTAAGTATTTGTCCATGTGTGTTTTCCAGAATATTCTTAGAGAAAACTTCACACAGGATCCTAATATGTAAAACAGATCAGGAGCAGAGTTTCTATGGTTAGGTTTAGCACCCTCTTGGCCCCCAACATTGGCCCCCCCAGTGCATTAGGGTTCCTGAAATCACATCTTAAAGACCACCATCCCAGTTACCAACAACAGGTATGGGTTCTCTCCACAGGGGATGATTATAGACTTTCACCATTCATTCCGAGGTTCATTTACTGAATACCTACTGGCCTCCTATACAGAGATACCAAGGTGAAAGAGACACAAATCCTGATCTCAAGGAGCTTAGAGTCTGTGATGGGAAAGATAAATTATCAGAATATTCCAAAACATTAGGATAAGTAATATGATAAAGGTAGTCACAGTATTCTATGAAATTCCAATTTCATCTCACCAAAAGTTTTCAGGGCACTGAGCCTATTTCAGAATGAACTGACTCTGACTTTAATTATCAGCTCATTAACTTTGAGACAGAAGACTGGCCAGCTCAAGAAATGAGTATATTAAAGGCTTATCTGAGACAGACTTTATACCATGAAGTTATTTCATTGTATTCCCTGTATGTAAAAGCACCTGTTATCAACCCTGTAATAAGTGATGATGCCTAATTTTTAAAGATCTAAAAATAACAAAATTTTCACACTCTCTCAAATAGCACACCTCTAGCTCAGAATTATGATGCCCTGGCCAATACGGTGGCCTCCGTTGGCACTAATCACAAAGATTAACGTTATAAGCACATATAACACTTACCACAATTTAGTAACTGATAAAATCTTTTTCTCACAGGCATTTAACGTGGCCGTTTTAAGGAGGTAAAGTGTTCCTTAGCTTAAATCCAATTCGGTGAGTTGAGTTTGCTGATTTCCTTCCCTTTGCTGAATTGGAAACCCTAAGTTTGAGGTCCAAGTCACAGTTGGTGACTCCTCTAAGAACAAAACAGTTTCTTACAAGCAGATTTGATCTGTCTCTAGATAATTCAATTTACTCCCACGTAACCAGTGGAGTCCTTAATAACTCCAGAGTTGTTTTTCTCTTTTGTAGTAATAGATGCTGTTATTTAGGGGAATGAAAGGAAACACTCATGCCAGTGACAAGGGGAAGAAGAAGAGGACTACAGAGTGTTGGAAAGGAACACAATTTAAAGTTATGTCATCCAGCATCCCACGAGTAGGAAGGACTCTGCACATGACCACAGCATTCGCTCAGACACCCCCGTGAGAGGGAGTTGACTACTTCCTGAGGAAGCTCATTTCTCTTGGACAGCCTTTTTATTTATTTTTTTAAAGAAAATTTTCCTACATGATACAAGGTTCTGCCTCCCTGTCACTCCTACTTATGGGTTCTAAATCTGCTCTGTGGAAGCACACGCCACTCCTTCTCATAGACAAGCCTTCAAATACATGTTGTGGTGGAAATGTGGGGCTCATTTCCAAATCTGTTGGCACCCTATATATTGACCTCCAATGCTTTCTTCATGGACTCCTCACCACTCTGAGGAACGATAATAGATCATAAACTCAAAGACGGAATTTTTATAGATTATTATCTTCCATTTTTAATCTTTAAAAAAATTCTTGGTAAAATACACATACCACAAAGTTTACCTTCTTAACCATTTTTAAGTGAGGCATTAAGAACATTCAACATCGGTGCACTACCATCACCACCCCCCATCCACAGAACTCTTGGTCTTGTAAAATTGAAACTCTGTACCCATTGAACACAGATTCCCCATTCCCTCCTGCCCCCCCACTTCCTGGCAACTGCCATTCCACTTTCTGTCTCTGTGAATCTGACCATTCGACGTGCCTTATATAAGTGGAATCTCATAGCATCTGTCTTTCTATGACTGGCTTATTTCACTTAGAATAATGTCCGCAAGGTTCATCCATGTTGTAGCAGATGTCAGAACTTCCTTCCTTTTTAAGGCTAAATAATGTTCTGTATTACCATTCCATTTTACAGATGCAATAAGAAAGGCTCCAGGAAGTTAAGAGCTTTCCTAAGGTCTCACAAACAGAACTGAAGCCAGATCCCCTGAGTCCCCTGCCCAGTGCCTGCCCATATTGTCCTTCTCTATTTTCCAAAGAAAAATGTTCTATATTTCCATTTGGACTGAAGCTGAAGAGGAGGCTTCTTCATCAGGGTTCCTGGGCAACAGCTTGCCTTATTCTTCGAAGCCAATCCACACACACCCCAGAGTGGGAAGTACCTTTCAGATGATAAGGAGTGTAGAGGTTTAGCGACTCCCGTCCCCAAGACACAAGCACTGGCAAGGGAACCAGGATACGAAGTCTGTGGGTTTAGTCCCACTATAATGAAACACCACTTCCTTGAGCTTTGTTTTAATTACTATTATAATTATTGATTATGTTCCCTTTGAGGGGGTAGGGGAACAAACTGCAAAGCCTCTTTTCTTTTTCTTTCCTTTTTTTGCTTTTCTTTTTCATTCTAGAAGTTGTATTCCTATGGCAGGCAACAGTAGCAAGGAGAGAGAGGCCTCATGGGAGGTTTTGTTTGCTTGTTTGCTTTAATCTGGATGGGATTAAATCTGGATTTAATCTCTCTTGCCAAGATATGGGGAAAGCCACAGTACAGTGAACCAGAGTGGGGCTCAGACATCCCTCACAGCTATTACTTCTTAATAAAGAGGAGCCTTTCTGCAAGGGATGAGGTTACTGTCAGAGAAGGCATGACTAATCATGATTAATTTGATCTGTGCCAACATAAACTAGATCCACCATTCACTAAATAATTATTCTGTAGCCTGGATACCATTTCCACAGGGTTCAGGGAAGTTGCTGGCCATTTATCACATTACAACAAAATAAAAAAAAAAACCTACATAAACAAGAGAGGATAAAATAAGAAACCATCCTCAAAATAAAGCCAAATGTCTTCACATCCACCCACAAAATGCCTGCTTAAAGCTAGAAACAACAACAACAACAAACCCTACGTTACTCTCTTGTGCCAAAGGAAGACAAACAGAATTGACTGGACACATATCCTTCTCCAAGAAGAAAAGAGGAGCCAAGTTTGATTCCTTTTTCAGGGTGAGAAAAGGATCAACCCTCTAACCGGCAGAAGTACATCCATGCCCTCAATTAATCTTTACTGCCATCTTATTGGTAAGATATCAGGACCCATTCAACATAGGAGGAAACTATGGTTTAGTAGATTTAGTGGATTTATTCCCAAATTGCCTAAAACCACAGAGCATGTTTGCAGCAAAACCTGGTCTCTACCCAAGACTTCTACCTTGAGGACTATCCTTGGCAGTAACCTTTGAGCAAGTTCATCCTGGGCCAGATCCTAACCCAGACTGTCTCTTTCGAGTTCTGTATCTAAAGGAGATGATTTCATGAATCATTTTACAAATATTTATTTGTACCAAATACTGTTCTAGACACTAGGGCATACCAGTGAGCAAAGTCTGCCCTCAAGGAGCTTTCATTCTGGTAGAGAAGGGCAGCTAATAAACAAATAAGCCAGTAAAATGCATAGCATATCAGGTAGAGATAAATGTGATGTATAAAAATAACATAGGTTAGGAGGAACAGGGAAAATCAAAGAGGTGGAGTCTGTGATTTTATATAGAGTGGTCAGCAAAAGCATCATGGATAACTGATATTTAAGCAGAGAAGTCAGAAGCAAGCCCTGCAGATGTTTGGGGGGAGAAAACAGCAAAAACCAAATACCTGAAGTTGATTGGTGCTTAGAGCCTTCTGCAAGGTGGAGCATAGTGAGATGAGGCCAGGCAGGTAACAGGGGCCAGCACACTTACAACTCTGCAAGCCATTGCAAAGAGTTGATTTTTGCACAGAAGGAAATGGGGAGCCATTGCGGGCTTGGGGCAGAGGAGTATCTACTGTGGAAAACAGAATGGATATACGAGTTTGGAGTTTCTGCTGGTAAGTCCAGGCTAGAGAGAGACATTTGAATGTCTTGTGTGTATAGGTGGTCATCAATGTCCTGTGAGCATATACCAGAGAGAAGACTGGAATGGCAGACAGAGTCCCAGGGCACTCCAATGTTTAGAGGCCAGGGAGATGAGCAGGACCAGCAAGAGGTTCCGAAAAGGAACAGGCAGAACTCAGAGGAAAACACAGTGCTGCCCCAGAAGCCAAGGGAAAAGAGGTTCATGGAGGAAAGGATCAAATGTGACAAATGAGGCCAAGAGGGCAGATAGTAATTAATGTTATCAGAAGCTTAGGAGCATCTCTCCAAAGATTATTTAAATTCTGGCTTTCAGCATACATCAGAAGAGAACTGGAGAAAGGATTTCACAGCTTTAAACAACCATTGTCACTTACCATCCCTCTTGGGTTTGCAAACTGTTCACAGCCAGAGTTCAGAGAGTCAATATGATAACTATCAGCCTCCAGTAACCCAGCTCCATGCTCTATGTAGCTGGTGGTGTTTTGCTTCCACCTAAGGGATGCAGATGCCTTGATGCTAATTGCCTCCCTGTTCCTCACCACCAAGCAGAGGCGGAGAGGGAGCAATCTGTTTACCTGGCCTCGTTTTAGATGGGAAGATACTGAAACACTCATTTGGGTGCTATGCCACATTATATTGTCCCTTCTGTCCACCAAAGTTTGACTTCCATGACCTGGCATTCAATGACCTCTACTATTCACTATTTCATAATCCCAACTATTCACTCCAACACATGTAGTTACTTACTGTTCCCTCAACAACTGGAACACTTCCCTACTTTTGGACTGGGATGCCTCCCTCCCTACCTCTCTCTATTTAAGATAGTTTTTAGGCCCAGTTATATTCATTAGGGAATATTTCTGTAAATGAGGCTCCTTGCAAGTCTAGAATAATTTCTCCTTTCTATTTGTCCTGCCCATATGCACTTATTATATACATGTTATCATTTGTGCCGGGCTAACTTCATATATTTCTGGTGACAGGCACCCTATCTTCATGATCTCTGTGTATCACTTAACGCCTTACCCCAAATAAGTACTCAACAATTATTTAGAGGATGAGTGAATGACTCTTAACAAGGAATGATGGGGCTTAAGAGCGAAAAGCAAGTCAATAGTTGAGTTTAATTCAAGGCCTTTACATTCTGACATCCAGATCCACTCTTCAGAAATACTGGTTCCTGGTTCTGCCCATGCCAAGTGTGGATGGTGATAGAACCGTTCAAGATGTTCTGAAGGCCTTGGCTCAGCCACCCCAGAAATGGGCTTGCATATTCTTTCCTTTCTGGGGACCACTCCCACACTCCCAGCCTCAATGGGAAACACTTGACCCATTCTGGTTTTTAAAATAATGATTCTTTCTATCTATCTATCTATCTATCTATCTATCTATCTATCTATCTATCTATTGAATTCCCTAGTAACCATTGAGATAATACTATCGAGTACACCAGAGAAAAGCTAATGGTGTGTGTCCATTAGGGCCCATAGGGTCCATGGAGCCATACTAAGAACCCCCACCCACATGTCCATCTCCATACTCAGCACATAGAAAAGACAAATATCTCTAGCTTTATGTGTACTTCAGGATCTGAACGAAACTCAGACCTCTATGTGCTCAGTGCTAAATGCATTGCACTGTTTGGATAATGTCTTAGGAACTCAGGGCCTGAGATACCAAGGACTGGCTGTGATCGAGGAACAGATCCTGAGGTGAGGGGTTCTGGAACTGGAAGGGTTTATTAGAGGGTGACAGGACAGGAAAGCATGTCAGGAGTGAGAAAAGAACTTAGCAGACCTTGAAGCAGGAAAAAAAAAAAAAAGCTTTTAGAAGCTTGGTAGAACTGTGAATTGGCCAGGGTAAGAGATGAAGCTGGAAAGACCAGTCTGGCTAGCTAGTCCAGTTTGTTACCTGATGGTCCTAATATAGCTGCCTCTGTGCCTTTCACCTGGGTCAGCCAGGGTACAACAATGAGGCCCGGCTGTGCACAGAGATCTTCCATCAGTGACAAGTGATGGGAAGAGCACTGTACCAGGAGTCAGAAGGCCTGTGTCCCAGCCCCAGCTCTGCCACTGAAAAAAACCTGTAAATATAAACAAGGCAATCAATTTCTCCTTGCTTTGGTCTTCTTCCTTAGGGGAATAAAAGGGTCAAGCAATGGCACTGCCTGCCTCATATCTTTACCACGAGGTTCATATAGGGTAATGATTCTGAAAACTCTATTCAAAATCAATATGCATATGAAATAAATCTCTGACAATAAAATATGGTGGGTTGTCTTAGGAAATACATTGGTAGAACTTAGCACAGACCCAATGATAGCGTTGTAATCCATCGCTGCCCCTTACTCAAAGAGTGCATTCTCTTGATGAGGGACCATACAGTCAGTTCTTCGGAATCAATGGGGGTACTGGGAGAACACTAGGATCAGGACCAACTTGGACTGATTCCTGGCTCTGTTATTTGCTATCTTATGTGACCTTGGGCAAGTTTTGTAAACTTGCTAAGCCTTGGTTTTTGTTTTGTTTTATTTATCAGTAAAATTAAAACAACATCGCCTACTTTGTGGTGAAGATTAGGGATGATTCTGTGTGAAGCTTCTAAGTTGGTTCCTGGCACACAGCAGATGCTCGCAAATGTTGTGGCCGTTTTCATAATTAGCTTCAATATCAAAGACCTCGTGTATGATAGATACCATATCAAATGCATCAGCCATTTGCAAAGGATTGAAATGTTTCTGTTATCATAAACCTAATTTAAATCTTATTTGAGACTCCCTGCTTCTTTTTGCATGTCCTGTATTTGTCAAACTGAAAATGACACTGTGTGTTAGATGATGTTCTAAAGACTTCTCCCTATCTCCTCACTCACCTTCAAAAAACCCCAACAAAACAAAACAAAAGTCCACGCTTATAGACTGCGGAACAACTGAAAAATAAATTGGTATTCCATACCATACTTATAACTTGGCTTAGATTTTGTGCTTCTCTCACGTTTGGGTTGGCAAGGGGCTGGAGAGAGGGGGACGAAGGGAAGAGAAAGAGGAGGTGTGTAAACCAGAATGGCTCAGAATAAGCATTTAGGCATTTAAAGTTAAGGAAATCCACTGAGTTTCAGTCGGTCAGAGCCTTGCTCCATTCTTAGATGCTAGAAATGAGGTCAGTTGACTGAGATTTAGAATTTAGCTTTGCGGGCCATTACTGTGTTGCCAGCTTGGGTTACCAAGGAGAGGCAGGCTTCTGGACAGGCCCTGGGTGATCCTTTAGAGGCTGGACCGAGCCTCCTGGAGCACAGACACCGAGTCTGCGCTCTGCAGAGCTCCCACACAGACCAGCTTCCTTCCCTCCCATCCTGGAAGAGCTGCGTGAAGCCTGATGAGGGAGAGGCCCCCTCCCTCTAACGCAACAAGGAAGGAGTAAGAAGTTTAAGGTGAAATATTCTGGATGATCACCTCTAAAACAAACACGATTTCAGAAACAGTATTTACCAAGCTAGGAGAGGGGACTGGCAGGAGGCACATTACACCTGTCCCGTTGCTGCTGCTATAACCAAGCGGCCGCCAGCATAATAATCCTGACAAGCGCTCAGCCAAGAAGGTGCCAAGGTCCTCAGCAAGCATCCAGGCCTGTGGTTCCCACCCTGGCTGCACATCAACATCACCTGGGGAACTTGAAATACCAGTGCCTGAAGCTCACTTCTAGATGTTCTAGTTAATTGGTATGGGATAAAGCGCAGACATCAGGTTTTTTTTGTGGGTGGTGGTGGGTTTTTTTGTTTGTTTGTTTTTTACAGAAATTCCCAGTGATTCCAACATGCAGCCAGAGTTGAGAACTATAAGAACTGTGATCTACTTCAATACCATGAGGTATAGATGAGAAATATGAAGGTTGAAGATTCTGAATGAGTGATTTGTTCTTAAATCAAATTGCCTTCCCCTTATTGTCCAATATTTTGATCATATTTCAGGGAAATCTTATTTTAGACTTAATGATGAGCCCCGCCTCCTCGTGTGCACCCTGTATGGGGAAATGAAACTCTGCAAGGCTGAGGTGGAAGAAGGGAACTGAAAGGTGAAACTGACTTTAAATAGGAACGAAACTGACAAGAGTCAGCTCAAAGGCCAAAAGTGGAGAAATGAAGCAAATGAAAACAAACCACCTCACTGAGAAAAGCTAGTTAAACCCTGAAAGTTCTTTCAGTTTGGATAATTTAAGGTTTTAGTGAGGGATTATGTTCTACATGTTGAAAGTATTCCCCCCACGCAGTAAAGCTTAGCAGACCAGGCATTTCTTGGGGGCAGCTGGAGAGCTGTAAACAGTCTGCTGATTGAAAACACACCTCCTGAGATAAAAGAGTGGAAGGCAGTGATCGCTGCTCGTGGACCACCACAGATAATCCAGGGGCTGCCACCTTCCCATGCCCTATGAACAGCACCTCTAGGACTAATCCAGACATGGATTCCATCTGATACTCAAAATAAATAATTGTCTCCCTTCCACATCGCAAAAGGGCCCAAAAGGACCTAATTCACCAATTATAAACGAAAAGGAAGAAAGATGATGTTCTCCAGTTTGGAAATGCCTAAGTTCAGATTTCTGATGGAAGTGGTTACTTTGAGAAACTGATTATAGAGTTTGCCTTTAGACTGTGAACCGAAATCACACAAATGCAGCATCTATGATGGTCCCTGCAGGCGTCTCAGGAACGTGTAGGTCCCTTTCATTAGTGGACAATGGGAGAAATGTCCCTTTGCCCAAGTCTATCTTTTCTTACTTGGAAAACATAGATGGGAGCCCAGGTCCATAATTCCCCAAAAGACATGATAATGATCAAATGAGAAACAGAACAGAGGCTGTGAGACTGCGTTGTCAGGGATATGCAATGGCTCATTGATGCAAGTTATTAAATAAACAGCAAGATCTTAAAAAACATCTATTTTAGCCCTTTGACTTTTAGAGTCTTAAGATTAAGGCCCTGAGATCTATTCTCAGCTACTGCTTGCTTTTTTGCCCTAAGGAAAATGCGGGTAAGTCAAAGGAATGATCTGAGGACTGACTGATTTGGTCATCTCCTTCCACCTGGCTGAAGCTCGGGAGTGTGCCCCATCCTGTCCCTGCGCTTTGTGGTGTCCTGACAGCATCTTCTACCTCAGTAGTCTCTGTTCCCAGACTACCCTCCCCATATTTGGACGGGACTCGAAGTGGGTGACAGATGAGAGAGAGGGGAGCTGGAACTTTCCAGCTCTTTCTGGATAGAGAGTGACACGGAGGTTCCCCTACTCCTCAGTCTTAGGACCCTCAGAGACACGTTTATCTCCAACCAGGAATGGGGTGGTGAGAAACACATTTCCCTAGCAAACATCAGTGATGTGGCTGGGGCACCTTGGGACTTTGATTCTCCTCGTTACCCTTCAGCACATTTTCAAGTGTGGGAGGGTTAGCAGCCATAGGAACGGTCCCTGATCTGCAGAGCACCTTACGATTTATGAATTGCTTCCCTTAACTTTATAACAGAGTAGAGAGCCTGGACTCTGAAGTCATGGTTTAAATCCCAGTGGCATGGCCTCAGCCCAGCTGTTTAACCTCTCTAAGTCTCCGCTCCATCATCTGCTAAACATTTCCCTCAGAATTGGAGGGAAGATTAGATGAGGTGGTGCAGATGAAGCACGTAGTAAAGAAGCACAAAGTAAATGCTGAATAGACATTAGCCAGGCTTATTAGCAGAATGTTATTTAAACCTCATAAAAACAACAACCCCATCAACCGTGGTGGAGCCTGGCAGGAGAGAGAGAGCATACAGGCTCACACATAGCTGGGTGTGTGTGTGTACGTGTGTACCCACGGCTAGCTGGTGGGTGGCGGAGGGCTGTCTAGAGAACTGGCATCCGCAGTAAAGCAGGCTCCAGATAAGGCCATGCTCGATGTGGCCCAGCAGGAGTGTGGCCCAGCAGGAGTGTGTATTGTGGACCACAGATGGTTGAAAAACTACTAAGGGTAGTTTGAATTCAGTAATTTAATTCAGATCATACTTCCTTGGCGGAAATGATCAGAGACCAAGTGTCTTGTCCAGGATCACCCAACTTGTTAGCAAGTGGCAGGACTGAGATGTCAACCCCACCTGTCTAGCCCTAAACCCAAACTCAAAGCAGAGGGGAGGGGGCCGTGGATTTCAAAAGCGAACCCAAATCCTCTCCCCCACTGCCCGGTATCACCTGGTACCTCTGAACAAAGTCAAAGGGGCTTATCCTAAGAGCTGTTTCTAATCTTGGATGGTTCAGGACTCAGATGTGTGACTCCCCCTGAAAAGAATAAAGAAATGTGAAATCTGCCTTTTGTCAAATGGATTTAGCACTGAATCCATCTTCAGGGCACCAAAATGTCACCTATGTGCATCAGTAAAGTCATTCTGTAAATTCAAGAAATCCACAAAACCGTACCCTAGTGCTCCCCTAAGCATGTCCCCATGCCAGAGAGAGCACAGGCATGACTGAAAGCTCTCCTCCTGGGAAGCACTGAGAGTGGCGAATTTTCAGGACCTAGGTTTATATGGAAAAAGGATATTGCATCATTAAAGAGGTTAATGAGCTTCACAAGGCAGATGCCCTGAACGCTAGGGAGGGGACAGCGGAGGAGCGGAGGGGGTGGTGGCAGAGACATGTACAGGGAATTGCTCCATTCTTCAATGTCAGGCGTGGTCAGGAGGTGCCCTCCTCATCGTAATAATTGCAGCAGAAGGACAAGCTCTCCTGGTGGGCACTGGAGCCTGGCTGATGGCTGGGCAGTGGCCTGCCCTTCACATCCAGCCCTGGGCTCTCTGAGTGAAGAATGCACTTGTCAGCACAGAGATCCCTAAAGATTTGGCCAAAACCAGCTAGTTCACTGTTTTTCAAAAGAGTTGCCCACAGAATATTTGTCTCAATGGAAAGTGTTCCATGATCAAATAGTGTTTGGGGGAAACTGCATATGACATCACTCTTGGGGCTTCATAAGGCGCATTAAGATGTGAGAGGTTCTGAGAAATGCTTTATAAAGAAACTTGTTTAATTTGTTTTTTAATCAAGCTTTTATAAAACTTACTCACTGAAGTTTCCATCTCTCCTTGTGTTTTTTTTTTTTTTTTTTTTTTTTATTAACCTAACACCTAGCAACATCCCATTTTTGGAAAACATTTTCAGAAAACCTGTTCTAGTCCAAGATCCCTCATTTTACAAAATATGAAACAGGTACATTGAGGTCCTAGTGACCTACTAAGGGTCACTAACAAGTTAGTGGTTCTTCTTTTTTAGTAAGCTAAGGGTGTGTGACATTTTGTAGATAGGTTCAAGAAAATCAGCAAAGATGCCAGGATAAAATGTTGATCAGCAGATCAATATTAACCTATTGATCACATTCTCCAATCCATAGTAGGCTGAAGAAGGAATGTCTTTTATTCTTTATGATGAGGTTTGGGACATGGTAAATTCCAGAATCAACCTGAGGGATGATTTTGAGTTTGAACAGGAAAAACTTATCTGAAATTGGTCATCAAGGTCAGCGATATCTTTGTGAAGTTGAGATGCAGAGTCCAAGAGGAAATGGGAGAGCCAAGGAGAACCACAAAGTTAGCACTGGCATGGGTGACTGGGTCTAGATAAATTCTGAAGATGGAGTTCTACGCCCTGGGCTGGGTATTCATATGTTCTTATTACTATGAGTATGTGGTGCTCATTTTAGGAGGTCAAGACCACAGACATAAAGGGACTTCTCTATCAGAATGCCCAGAATTCTTAACTAAACCCTGTTCTATTCAATTTCTCTATCCACTGAAATGAAGTCATGGGATGTTGTTGTTGTTTTTAAAGTCAACTCCACTGATGACATAACATGGAAAAGGATAACAACAGAGAACACATTTGAAAGCATCTTCATCGATGATTTGAACACTGATCCAAAACTGACGTAGCATTGATCAAGCCA
>NW_022589875.1:0-34947 GCF_004348235.1 Phoca vitulina
TATATATATATGTATATACACAGCTGTATGTATACAGCTGTATACAGTTGTGCCTGAATAAATGTGTGTTTGCAAATCAGAAAAGTGCTCTTGGCCAAGTTTACACTTGCAGATAATTAATGTTTCAGATGTGTAATAAGCATCTCAGAACACTTTGTAGTTCCATGAATTTACATTACACACATCATACCATTACATTAGGAGTCTGAAATCATTTGGGTCATAGTATCATAGAAGAGTGATCTCTAAACATTTTTAAAGTGGTACCTCACATCAAAATGTTTTGATTTATGTCCTAATATATGTATATTTACATATTATAAATTATGCCTATACTGTAGTGCTATAATTATGTTATAATGCCTATGCAAAATAATTAAGTAAATCTTTTGTTCCCATACTTCGGTGAAGAATACTACCATAGTCTTTAATACAAGTTTTCCCTTACATCCTGATAATAAAATAAAACTTTCTCATGTTGTAAACTGCTAAGACCAAGGGTAATTTAGTGTAATATGTTGCTTGTTTATAACCTACTTAGAGATACCTAAGATATCTTACTACCTAGGTACAGCCAAAGGACTTACGGGATTGAGAGAACGAGATAATAAATTATGGCTATTAATCTCGTAAAAGAAAAAATATATATATTCAATTATAGGCTAAGAGCACATACATAAGACAAAGATGTATAGCTGGGTCTTATAAGTGTTTTTCCAGAAGACTGAATTTGGTGTAACTATCCCACAGTTGTAAGACTTGAGTTCAGTTTTGCTAATTTTGTAAATTTTGTACAATAGAAGAAAAAAAATCTTAGGTTCTAGGCCTAATTTATTTACCTAGCTGCATAGCCTTGGCAAATCTCTGTATCTCAGTTGCTTCACTTGTAATATTAAGATAATACCTTCCTTGCTTAGGAAGTATTAAGGTTGTATATGTTGGGAGTTTAAGACATACTAATATATGTGAAAGTAACATTAGAGTAACAAATATTATGCAAATGTCAGTTCTTAAAATTCAGAAGTAGGAAATTGCATCCTTTTTATCATTTATTGAGCATTTATATTATATATCAACCAGTATGCTAGGTACCCAGTTACAGAGATTGAAAGTATAGAACATACACAAAAAATTACTATTGGTTATCTCTGGAGTCAGGGGACAGCAGTAACGGTGGGGTAGTGTGAGATTCAGAGAACGGTAAAGAGGCACATTTTATTTTATATTAGGTATTGTTTGTTTAATGTTAAAGAACATGTTTTTGTGGCTTCTGTAATTTCTAAAGAGAAAAAAGATTACTAATAATAACTCACATTACTTCTGGAGTATTTACTATGCACCAGACACTCTTCTAAATGTTTTTAATGTATTAATTTAATCCTTAAGTAACTCTATGAAGTAGATTCATATATTATCCCCACTTACAGATGAGGTAAATGAGTCACAGTGAGGTTGGGTAAATTTCTGAGATGTGTATAGATAGGTTTTGAGTACAGGCCCTTTGGCTCTATAGCCCTCATGGTTAATGAGTAGCACTTTCTCAGAATAATTCCTTTCTATTGGGGCAATAAATCTATAAGACATAGTTATACAATATGGTAATTATACTGATAGTGGCAAAAAAAATCAAAACTGAGGTCATATTGCAATATATGCATAATTATTTTTATAAATATATTATGAATGAGTGCCAAAGCCTGCCTTTGAGAATCCAGAAGGCTTTACATAGGAGGGTGCATTGAAACTGAGACTGAAAGAATAGTAGGTTTTCCCATGTTTGTAAGAGGTTTAATAGAGGCAGGCATGTGCCAAAGTGCATGAAAGTATATTGCTGTGTAATATGCTCTAACAGGTACCAATTCAGTGCTGCTGGAGTGTAAAGTGTGAGGTCGAACCAGTAGGCAGGGGCCAGACCATGATGGGCTTGTATGCTATGGTACGGAATTGTATTTTATCCAAATTTAGATGATGCCAAACTTTTAGATGATGCCAAACTGTTTTCAGCAGGTGAGAACACTGAATTGGAGACAGAAATTTAGTATTCATCATCGTCTCAGTGTCAGCTGAGTCATATGCATGGGATTCAGTCTCCCAGGAAAAATACATACAGTAAAAGAGCCCAGCAGCAGTGTCCTGTGGAACACTGACATTTAAAGGAAGATCAGAGAGAACAGAAGACCTGAAAATGGCCAGCCTTATTAGTCTAGATTGAAGAGGAAAACTATGAAAAAGAAGTATCCCTGAAGCCATGGAAGGCAAACGTTTAATTAAGTGGTCACAGGACGCCTGAGTGGCTCAGTCAGTTAAGCGTCTGCCTTCAGCTCGGGTCATGATCCCAGGGTCCTGGGATCGAGTCCCGCATCGGGCTCCCTGCTCCGCGGGGGGCCTGCTTCTCCCTCTGCCTGCAGCTCTCCCTGCTTGTGCATGATCTCTCTCTTTCTCCTCTGACAAATAAATAAAATAAAATCTTTATTTAAAAAAAAAAAAGAGGAGTGGTCAAAGACGTCAGATCCAACGGCATAGTCAGACAAGACAAGGACTCAAAAGTGCCCATATCTAGTAAATCATTGGTGACTTTGAGACAGTTTACACTATCTTCAGAAATTAGTAGGGGGTAACTCTAAAATGACAGTAACCATAAACTTTTCTCTTTTGAAATCTAGCTGCAAAGGGAAAAAAGATGGGGTGGCAGCAAATAGAGGACATGAGGACTAGCATTGAGTTTTATTCTTTTAAGGTGGAAAACACTTCAGCATGTTTACCTGTTGAGATTAAGAAGCCAGTAGGAATGAAGATAAAGAAAAATAAGGAATACATAATAAAAGTCCTGAGGAGGTGAGAGATGATGGGATATAGAGCACAGATTACTGGATTCACCTTGAAAATAGAAATGGGTCAAGGAAGGCAGACTATAGCTGAGAAATGTATAGATGGTGGGAAAGAAGTAGTAAGAGTTCTTAGTAGTCTCTTTAAGCCTAGAGGTAAGGTGATTTGCTGGGAATGCAGAGGGTGGAATGTGTTTGTGAAACATTAGAATGATGAACTTTTGAAAAAATTACTGAGGGATGGAAGATGTTACTTGATGTTACTCTTCTCACTATATTGACACTTAAGCACCGATGGTATAAGAGCAACGGTGGCTAAACTGGACTGGCGGTCATTGTATTCTTCACTGCCATGTACTCAGTTAAATAAATTAGAGCCAGTAAAAAATGTTTTATTAAGTCCTGACTCATAAGTGTACGTGTTTTTAATACTCTGTATGATGAAATGGGTTGTAGGCATAAAGCACTTGTTCTACATACAGGAGTAGTGTTGTCTCAAGGAAAAGCAGTTGTGCTGTTGCTGAGTTGCAAGAGGAACTAATTACTCTTACAGACACCAGCTTTACTTGAAAGAACAACTGACACACTATAGTGATTCATATTTGGAAAATGAGTGAAGTGAGCATGTCACTTCAAGGAACACAGGTGATAGTATTTGTTGCCAATAGGACAAAATTAGAGCTTTCCAGCCAGAATTAGAGTTTTGGAAAACTCATTTCCTCACTGTGAGCCTCGTGGTACTTAAAGACGTTTCTGATGAGATTGTTGGTGATAATAATGTGATATTTTGGTATTGTAGTGATATAAAATGTGTTAACATTGGGCAGATCTCCGTAACTTAGGGAACCACTGTTGTCCAGATGACGAATGTGATGTTACAAGATCCATTCAAAGTGCAGGATAGACCAGTGGATTTCCTAGTAACAGGATGAAAATTTCTTTGATATGGTTTCAAATTCTACATAGCAACTAATCTTTAAGAAAACACGTTTGTTGAGTTTTAGTGTAACATCAAAGAATAATATACATTCTCTGAAAAGGCTGCATATACTCCAACCAAATTAACATATTGTAATAGTTTGAATGGAGAAGCAGATCTTCTATTAAGACCAGACAGTAAAGATATTTGCAAAAATGTGAAACAATGCCATTCTTCTTAATTTCTTTTGTTTTGGAAAAATTGTTATTTTTTATTAAAAGGATATTTGTTTAACAAGTATTGATTATACTTCTAATTGAATTAAATATTTTACATTTTTCTCAGTTTTCATATCTAATGTAGCAGATATCACTGGGTTTAACTCACATGGACAAAAGTTCTTTGGGGTCCTCAGTCATCTGTAAGTGTGTAAAGGGGTCTTGAGACTAAACAGTTTGAGAACCACTAGGGCCATGTAGTAGGATTTCCCAGTAGTATTTAGGGGGCAGCTGAAGTCAAATGCCAGTCTGCAAGGTGTGGTCCTTCCACAGCACACTGGGTATAGGACTGGAAAAAGCAAGCAGTTCAGTCTGTGGTGGGGGGTTTTCAGGGTAATTAATGGTTAAAGAAAAGAAAGCAAGGAAGTAAAAGTCTGGGCAAAATGTGAAATGATCTACAGTGGAGTCATGGCTGCACAGGAAGAGAAGTGAGTCCAAGAGGATGCTCTTGGGTTTAGACAACAGGAAAGAGTCTAAAGGCTAGATCACAATAAAGTTGGCTAGTAAGTGGATAGAGAAAACTGTAAAGATAAGGGAATCAACAAGCTGTGGTAAAAGTAGGCAGAAGTGAGTAGAGTCAGCCCTCATTTTCCAGGCTAGGAGACTAAGGCGCAGTGACCTGGCTGACTTGCCCGAGAGGTAGGACTAATATTTGAGTTCAAGTCTTAAAATGTGGAGTTAGCCCTCTTTACACTGTATATAGTGCAATTGGCCGACTTTGTTTTATGAATATGAAGTAAGTAGTGTATAAAAACAAAAAGTATTTTTATTATTTAAAATTTTTGAAATTTTTTTTTTTTTTTTTGACAGAGAGAGACACAGCGAGAGAGGGAACAGAAGCAGGGGGAGTGGGAGAGGGAGAAGCAGGCTTCCCGCTGTGCAGGGAGCCCGATGTGGGGCTCGATCCCAGAATTCTGGGATCATGACCTGAGCCGAAGGCAGACGCCCAATGACTGAGCCACCCAGGCACCCCTTGAAATATTTTTTAAACATATATTTTTACTTTTCTGATCTAATACAGGTTTCTAAAGTATTGGAGGAGTTTGATGTTGAAGAGCAACCGAAAACCATGTTAGAAAATCGCTTTCCCAACATTAAGATTATAGAATCTGGAGTAAAACAACTAAAGAGTAAAGAACACGTAAGCGGATTTCTTTCTTTCTTTTTTTTTTTTTTAAGATTTTATTAGAGAGAGCGAGAGAGAGAAAGAGCATGAGTGGGGAGGGGAGGAGTGGGGAGAGGGAGAAGCAAGCTCCCCGAGGAGCAGGGAGCCCGATGTGGGACTCAATCCCAGGACCCCGGGATCATGACCTGAGCTGAAGGCAGATGCTTAACCGACTGAGCCACCTGGGCGCCCGAGGATTTCTTTCTTAATGTCAGCCCACTGTTCAATCTCGATGAGCTTTTGCCTGCTTTCTTTTGACCCCGTCTGTACTGCCACCACCACTAAGGTCCTTAGCATATAAAGTTTAGTGATTTATATTATTACTGGGAAAATTTATACTTGTTGTGAGTTTATTATGATTCTATAATTAGTTTGCGTTTTAGCTTTTACATTTTACATGAGCATTAACACTTAACAGTGACTGCTGTGTTCTGGGCACCACGGTAAGTGCTGGGAGACAACAGGAATATTACAGTGAACCTGCCCTGGGAGCGCCCAGTGTCGTAGCGAATATACACATGCACATGTATAAGTATAGGGACGTGAAAAGCACAGTCACTGAACTCTTATCTAAGCTCTGATATTAGAGATTGATGAGGACTTCACAGAGGGAGTAATATTTGAATGGGGTTTAACTCTTAAAGAATTAAAAGAGTTCTTAATTAGGGGCATTGTAGGAAAAGGTGGTGGCTTATTCAAAGGCCCATAGAAAAGGAAAGGGGCACATGAAAGAGTGACACTGTCAGAGGGACTGCAGTGGGGACAAGGAAAGAAGATTGGCAGACGAGGCCAAAGAAATAAGAGTGTGAAGAGCTGTTTACATCATACCAAGAAATTTATTTTGTAATCAGTGGACAAATGAAGAGATTTTAGGTGGAGGCAGGGTGATACCATGGATACTCTTTTAGGAAGGTAGATCTGACAGCAGTGTTGAGGATGAAGTGGGGTGGAGTGAGGGGCTGGTGGCCAGCAACCAAATCAGAAGGTGGTTGCAATCATCCAGAATGGTAGAAGGCCTGAACTAAGACAGGGACAGTGTAGTGGAAAGAACGGCCCAGATATGAGTGAGATTTCTACTGTAAACTCAGCAGGACCCAGTAACCCACTGGACATGGGACTGAATAAGGCGGGCTCAGAAAAGGGTGTTGTCAGATGATCGACAATACCCTCAGATGAGCTTCAGGCAAGATGGGAAGTGGAGTTTGCCGTTGTTTCCCTAGAGCAGCTCTCATTTGTGAGTTCTCCCTTAGGGAGAAAACACACTTATAATACATTCAGAACACAAATAATTTGACAGGAAAAAATAAGTACTGAATTTTATGAGAAAAAAATCTGAATCCTAAAACCAGGATAAATTTCTAATATTTATAGTAGTACATATCCTATATAACATCCATGTCAGTTAATTTGCAAATAGAAGTGTGCTCAAATGTGTACTAATTGTGAGGGAATTTATATTCGGGTATTTGAATAAATCAAAGTGCCGCCCATTACCATGTTGAAGTGTCCTAAATGAGATCATGTCTGCATTATCTGTCCTTTATATTCTTTAATGAATTAGAGATTATGTGTTTTCATGTCTACTTCCAAAAATTTAACAGTAGCCAATGAAAAGAGTTCTTGTGTGTGTTTTTACAGTAGCTAAATGCAAATTATTTTTAGATTTGGTCAGGGTCTATAACTACTGTTTGCCAGATAAAATTCTAACCATATTATCTGCAGGAAGACTTGTGTAGAATTCCTGTATGCATTATACTGTGTGGAATTATTGGCTTTATGTTTTTGTTAAGCAGCTGAAGAGTTACAACGGGTAGCCAATGTCTCAGTGGGTATCAAGTGCTACAGTTATGATTTGCCATGTTTTATAAATCAAACACATGGCACAGTGTTAAGCTCTAAACCACTCTGACAAAGTCTGGCATCTCTCAGTCATATGTACTTATAGATATGTACCTTCTAAAGGCTACTACTTCGATGTAGGTTTTCATTCGATATTAAGGAACAAAAACAGTGGATCTCAAATATGTAGTTTTAGACTCAATGATGTCATTAAAAATTAATATAAATAACTTTAAAGCCAGTACGTGCTAGGATTTAAGGTTAACACATTTTTCACTTATATGAAAATGTCCCCAAAGAGCATGTTTGCTGGTGAAGTGATTGTTATTTATACTTAAGCATATAAATACTGTGTTTTTAGCACTTCTAATGTTTTTAGATGATGTACCCTTTCCTACCACACTGTACCCCCACTGTACCCATACCACCTATTAAGGTCTGATACCATTAGAATTACTAGATCTTCCTACAGTAACTTCCACTGAGATCAGAAATATTCATTAAGGCCTGCCCCAGGTATAATATCAGAATGCTCAATTTTAAAATTTCTGAATGTTTAGTTTTTAACTTGAGGTCAGCATAGCTCCCTGAATATCATGCGATTCCTTAAGTTTTATGCAAAATCTGGTGTGACTGTACCTTCTTTTCCCAGGGGAGAAAGACTAGTTTTCACAGATTCCCAGAATGGTTCATGGCCCTAAAATGACGGTGAATGACTGGACTGAATGCATTCTCATGTTTACTTTGATTTGCAGTTGCGGTAACAAAAGTATTGAGTGCCACCAAGAGGCAACCTTAATGTATTTTTTTGATTTCCTCTTACTGAATTTTTAATTTTTTAAAAATATTTTATTTATTTGAGAGAGAGAGTGAGCGAGCATGAGCAGGGGAGGAGCAGAGGGAGAGGGAGAAGCAGACTCCCCATTGAGCAGGGAGCCTGATGCGGGGCTCGATCCAGGGACCCTGGGATCAGGACCTGAGCCAAAGGCAGACACTTAACTGACTGAGCCACCAAGGCGCCCCAAATTTTTGATTTAAAATGAAATTGTACCCATAGATGAATATGTTTCTCCTCTCCCCTTCCTTGCTCTGTGTTTTTACAGTGCATTTTAACAGGAGATGGCAGTCAGCATGTGTATAAGAAACTCTGTTTGTGTGCTGGAGCGAAACCAAAGTTGATATGTGAAGAAAATCCTTACGTATTAGGAATCCGTGATACCGACAGTGCTCAGGTAACATTTTGAGGTTAGTTCATGGGAAAGGAATGTGAATATTTCTTAGACTTTTCTATATTTGAATCGAAGTATTCCACTTACAATGTTAATTCCTAAATTATAGAAGAGGTTTGTTTTATGATCCATAAACCAGAAAGTAGTTATAATGTTATTGCCAGTTTCAGTTTGGCTTTGGTTGATAATTTTTGTTTTTTTAGTTCTTGCTGATGTTCTGTGTTCTTTCCATTGTGCATCGTATCCCAGATATAACAACTAAGCTGAAGGTTATAACTTATACACACATTCATTACTGTACTTTGATTGGGAATATGTGATTTGCAATCTTAAATAGTGAATGATCTTTTTCCAAAAAGGTAAAGCATATCCCAAACTTACTGAACGTACCCCTTAGCAAAGAAATTAATATTCAGATCTTTGTAGTACAGAATCATGACAATCCCAGAACTGAAAAAATCATTTGGTTTATTGTTGTATAAACTATCCCAATAAGGTGAAACTCTGTGGAACCTTCTACAACTTTTTCTGGTAATGGATTTCTGGGCTTCGGGGTTCAGTGACCCTTCTTGCCAAGAAACTCTTCCTGGTTTCTGATCATAATATTCTGTCTTACCTCAAGCTCACTGTTGTAGTTCTGTCCCATAGTGATAATTTTACATTTATTAATAATATTTTATATTCTTGAAAATTGATGTTTTCTTTCAGCCTGTTCTTAATTAAATAGGAGTGTAAAGAAAACTAGAAAAACTTAATTATAAATTATAACTTAATTATAATTGTAAACATTTCAGGTTCCTATTATCAAAGACTGAGTTCATAACTATGTTCCAGCTAAGCCCTCTACATACATGACCTAACTGCTTATGATAATCCTGTGTGACAGTATTACTCCCATTTTACAAATAGGAAACTCTGATGGAGAAATTAAGTTTTTACCTATACTAAAGTAGTTATTAAGTCTCTCAGAAGTACAATTTAAACTCATGCCATTTATCTCCATGTCCAGTGTTTTTAACAGATCTTTCTTAAATTATTTACTGTCCTCAGTGAAGGACAAACTAAAATTAACTTTTTTTTCTTGTGGCATTTTAAACAAGTCAATTTCAGTAGTAAGCTCATTGTGAGCTTTTTTAGGGGGCAGAGGAGGAAGGTGGTAGAGGCATCAGTTAGTTGTCTTGTAATGATAAGAACGTAACATTTTTTTCTGATGTTGGACATTATTGTGCCTGCTCCTAACAGCTTTATTTACATTATCTTAATGCTTGCAGAGGCCTAATGAGATAGAATCACTTCTTGTTTCCATTTATAGTTGAAGAACCGAAGGCACAGAGGGGTTAAGCAACTTGCCCAAGTTAATAACTGCGGGCAGTTACTAACTCCTAGAACCAAGGACTCTTAACCACCAAGCTGTTGTGCTGCTCATTCATGCAAGTTTTGAGTGTTGAGTGACTCCAGGGAAAGTGTCAACTGAAGGACTAGATGAAAAGGAATAACCCTGTACGTAGGATACAGACCAGTGTCCTGTTAGTAAATTGATTTGATCAAGGAGTTAGGAATGTGTTGAACTAGAGGTCGTGCTGCTTGCTGGAATTCTGAACTACTCTAAATGTACTGACCTAAAAGGCAAGGAAAATCAGCAGAGGCATTGCTATGAAGACAGCTTGGGTGAAACAGAGAGCATTTGTAATATTGGGAGGGTCCGTCCTGGCAGAGTGGGAAAGAGATTTATTTTGTTCCTTTGTAAATCAGATAAAATTCCTACATTTTAAGAATATTATCACTGAAGCCTCTTGCTTCAAGTTTTGCCCACTATTTACAGAACACTGTCTCCTTTTCTTTTTAATACAGGAATTTCAGAAACAGCTTACTAAAGCTCAAAGAATAATGATCATAGGGAATGGCGGCATTGCACTTGAACTGGTGTAAGTATATATTTTAAATCCTATTTAAACACTGCTCTGTGATTGATGTGATTATTGGCAGACTAGAAACATCTTGGTATTCTGAAATTCAAAGATAAATGTAATTGGTTTTCATATATTTTCAAGGAAAATGTCCACTTTATATTTTTGGCTTTCATGGAATTCATAGCTGCAGAAATGTCATTGCCAAACATGAGTTTAGGGAATGTTTTCTGTCTCAAGGGGTCACACACAGGTGACTGGAGAGATGTGACCCATAGAGGTGTTTGGTAAGCATGGACTATCTTGAAAAACAATTTAAATGTGCACAGTTTTAGAGATTTCTAGTCACAGCCCCCACCACTTTTTATTGTTTATACCCATCCTGCTTCACTCATTTATATAGGTACCTGTCTGTCCCATGACTCCCTATTTCAAGATCTGTGGTACTCTCAGCTCTTGGTTTTTTGGAAGTTGGAAAATGGTGAACACATAAATTAATATAAAATACTATCTTAAGATGATATTTCAAGTTCAGAGAACATTGAGGAATCAATATCCTGCTATGGTCTACAGAGCATAGATTGTCTTTGTGATTTTATCTTCCAGCGGATGGCTGATATGGAATAGTCTGGACATTTTCAGGCAGAAAGTTGAGCCCAACTACAAAGAGGACAAATTTGTATCAAAATGATGAATTTGCCAAAGCCCTGTCCATTCTAACTCTTGGACTAGGTTTTTGCTCCTTTTTCGGACAGGGTGGTGGATCCCAGTGGAAGCTTATAAAAGAGTTCCTAAATTGCCTGAGTACTAGGGGCCGGCAGTCATTCTTATAATTATGAAGTTTGTGGCACTATGGAGAACTGCAGAGAAAAACAAACAAAAACTGGACAAGTCAAAACCAAACAGGGGCAAGAGAAAGGAGGACGCACATGACAAATTTTCTCCAGTAGCGATCACCGAAAGTATAACTTAATACTATTATTCTTTACATTGGAAAATTTTCCTACATTCAGAAATGTTCATAGTCTTAGAACATTTAATCCTGTTCCTCATTTTCTTTAGGTTGGAGATAGACTATATAATTCAATAAAACTCCTAAAGAAAGGCCGCATATAATGCTGTTATCTCAGCGTAGGTCCACTGATGATCAGGTGTTTGTCATCTCATGAGAAATGACACGCACAAACCCTTTCTGCTCTTCAATAGCCCTCATGTTCCCCCAAGGCAAATGCTCATTTTCTTCAGTGTATTTTTCTTCTTTACTTAGTGTAGGTTAATCCTTTCCTTTTTAAAAGGACTTTTTTTTTAAATAATTTCACAAAACCGTATTTCATTGTTTGTTTTTTTAAGAGTGGTTTTAAAAATGAAAGTAGTTCCGCTATGTGTGAGGATACCTCTGTGGTGATGCATCTTGCTGAGGGCATAGTTCATAGGCTGAGGGGAGTACGGGGTGTCCTGTGAGGTAGGGCATGTACAGGGGTTCTCATGGTTACTTATTACTGTGGCCTACTAGGCAAGCATCAGTATTTTAAGCTATACTGATATGCATCATACTGTTATATTACTTAAAAATTTTTTAAAAATGGTAGAGGAATTTCTAAGTTATAACAGCTAAAGAAAGTATTTCATGATGTGCCTATATGTAAATTAAGATATGAAATTTATTACTGAATGTATATTCTACTTTCTGCTCATCAGCAATCCTATATGACCTGAGCAGGATAAAATAGAATATTCTCCAAAGAATGTGAAATTTAGTAACTATAAATATTTGTTTCTGCCATAGGGGAGCAGGAAAAATAAAGGCTCATTAGATGGGGCAGGGGGATCCTTGACCATATTGTCAGAAAGCATGAACATCAGGTGACCTGAAGTCAGATGTACTAAACCTTCTTTTTTGTATCATCTACTTATTGATTAGCTTGAAAAGTCCACGTGTTATGTTATAGCATCTGTGACATAAAGATGGTGATACTCTGACCATAAGTCAGCATTAACAGTTCTTAGCACACGATACTCTTAGTATCACTACAGGTTCAAAGAAAATCCTAGTATAGTTAGGATGACCATATATCCTGTTTGTCTAGGATTGTCCCAGTTCATCAGTTGTGCCAAAACAAGTATTAATAGCAGAAAAATCTAATGGACTTCAGGGCCTTGGTGAAATGAATACTAAGCAAACCACATTCTCGGTGACCAAACCTAGAGATAAAACTGTGCAGGAACTCCGGCCCCCTCATGAGTGGTGTTGGCCTGTATAGACCACGACCATTTCTTTTTCCTTGATTTTTCTGTGAACCGGATCTTTCTTTGGCTGGATGGCTTGGAAATTTCTGAGGCAAAGGGAGAGGACTGCAGAGTAGTGGTTCCTTTATAACAGAATTAAAATTTTAGTTGATAACTCTGATTCTCTCCTTTTTCTATCTCCTTCCATAATGTTGTGCTTTGAGTACACGAAATACTTGTTACCAAAGAAGTGAGGTATTTTCAGTATTTTAACTGTATACCATCCATCCATCCATCCATTATTGATTACACTATACCCACGTCAAAAAAGCACTGCTCATTTATGGAACCTTGGGGAACATTCATACAATAACTATGTTGGGGAAATTGAACACTTAAGAGGTGATGCTCACTGTAATGAAATTTTACCTGATAGTTACATATGTTTGTCATTTTTATGTTCTTTCAATAAACTGGTTAAATTTCTTTTATTACTTATTCTACTTTAACTGTTGATCCTGATGGAGTATTACATTGCTCCTTATAATCATTCTTGCTCAGTTTGTCGTAAAATACTTTCTTTACTTTTACCTTCAGAGATAATTGTTATTTGCAAATACAGAGATTTCTATTCAGACTTTCAGAATTGCTCTGAGTAACTTTAATATTCCTTTTAGGTATGAAATTGAAGGCTGTGAAATCATTTGGGCCATTAAAGATAAAGCTATTGGGAATACTTTCTTCGATGCAGGAGCAGCAGAATTCTTGACTTCAAAGCTCATTGCTGAAAAACCAGAGGCTAGAATTGCACATAAAAGAACTAGGTATACAACTGAAGGTAAATACAGCATCTTGTTCATTAATTCACAGATGAAACTGTTTTAACTTTTTAGCCATATAGAATAAGGCTATAAGAACATTGAGCAAAATATTATAGTTGAGAGATAGAAATATAGATAATATTTATTTCTATATCTTATGACTTAGATTTTCCAGGATTTTTTTTAAATGACAAATATGTATAATTAAAACTGGAAATTTAAAGTGAATTAAATGAACCAGCCCATCTGCATCTTTGCAAACAGATGATACAACTGGACAGGAGCTAAGATAATTTTACGAAAAATGCAATGAATTAAAAAAGAAATACAGGGGCGCCTGGGTGGCTCAGTCAATAAGCATCTGCCTTTGGCTCAGGTCATGATCTCAGGGTCCTGGGATAGAGCCTTGCATCGGGGCTCCCTGCTCAGCGGGGAGCCTGCTTCTCCTTCTCCCTTTCCCCCTCCCCTCAGCTTGTGTGTGTGTGTGTGTGTGTGTGTGTGTGTGTGTGCACACACGAGCTCTCTCCCTCTCTCTAGCAAATAAATAAAATCTTTAGAAAAAAAGAAAAAAATACAACAAACCTAGTTTTTTAAGAGCTTTTTTTTTTAACTTTTGGCTTATACAGTTCGAAAAGAATTCTGTAAGTCTTGAGGGTGCTAAAAATTGACAAAATGTTTAAAAACAGAATGGCTAATTTTTTTATTGAATTGTAACGGACTACAGTATATTAGTTTCAGGTGTGCAACAGTAGTGATTCAGTATTTTTATACATTATGACTTGGTCCACTCAGTAGGTTTAGTTACCCTGTCACTGTGCAAACTTGTTACAGTACCATTGACTATATTTCCTGTGCTGTATTTTACAGCCCCATGACTTATTTATAACTGGAAGTTTGTACTTCTTACTACTTCACTCTTCACCTGTTTTGCCTGTGCACCACCACCAGCCCTGTGACAACCACCAGTTCTCTATATCTGAGCCTGTTTCTGCTTTGTTTTATTTATTTTGTTGTTTTAAAATATATTTTATAAAATATAATAATAAAAATAATAAAAACCAGAGGCTAGAATTGCACATAAAAGAACTAGGTATACAACTGAATAATAAAAATAAAATTTTTCCTAGTTTAACTTGCATGTGTTTATTTAAAACAATTTTACTGAAGTATAGTTAACATACAGCGTTATATTAGTTTCAGGTGTACAATAAAATGATCCAACAATTCTATACATTTCTCAGTGTTCCTCATGATAAGTATACTCTTAATCCCCTATATTTCATCCATACCCCCATCCACCTCCCCTCTGGCAACCATTTAGAGTCCGGTTTTTGGTTTGTCTCTTTATTGTTTATTTTGTTTCTTAAATTCCACATATGAGTGAAATCATATGGCATTTGTCTTTGACTTATTTCACTTAGCATTATACCCTCTAGGTTCATCCATGTTGTTGCACATAGCAAGATCTCATCCTTTTTTATGGCTGAGTAATATTCCATCGCATATATACCCCACATCTTCTTTATCCATTTGTCAGTTGATGGACACTTGGGATTGCTTCCATATTTTGCTTGTTGTAAATAATGCTGTAGTTAACATAGGGCTACACATACCTTTTCAAATTAGTGTTTTTGTTTTCTTTGGATAAATAGCCAGTAGTGGAATTACTGGATCATATGGTAATTTTTTTTTTTTTTTTGGTAATTCTATTTTTAATTTTTTGAGGAAACTCCATACTGTTTTTTACAGTGGCTGTACCAATTTGCATTCCCACCAACAGTGCATGAGGGAACTTATTTCTCCACATTTTCGCCAAGACTTGTTATTTCTTGTCTTTTTTTGATTCTAGCCATTCTACAAGTGTAAGGTGATACCTCCTTGTGGTTTTGATTTGCACTTCTCTGATGATTAGTGATGTTGAGCATCTTTTCATGTCCCTGTTAGCCAGCTGTAGGTCTCTGGAAACCTGTCTGTTCGGGCCCTCTGCCCATTTTTTATTTTGGTTGTATTTTCATTACAAAGTTGTAGGAGTTCTTTTTTTTTTTTTTTTTTAAAGATTTTATTTTTTGACAGAGACACAGTGAGAGAGGGAACACAAGCAAGGGGAGTGGGAGAGGGAGAAGCAGGCTTCCCGCGGAGCAAGAAGCCCGATGCGGGGCTCGATCCCAGGACCCTGGGATCATGACCGGAGCCGAAGGCAGACACCCAACGACAACTGAGCCACCCAGGCGCCCCTGTAGGAGTTCTTTATGTATTTTGGATATCAACCTTTTATCAGATCTTACCCTTCATATTAACATACATTTGGGGATATATATATAACATCCCCAAAACGCGCTGTGTTTATACTCAACACTTGGTTGAAAGATTATCCATTTTATAGCTCTATATCACAAAATATTAAAATAATAAAGTAATACAGGTAACTTAGTTCAGTCATGCTGTATATATGTACGTATGAGAATCATAACATTGCCTAAAAGCTTGAGAACACAAGTACACGTCTCTGCCTGGCAGTTTTTAGGTCATTTGAATTTTGAGTTGAATTTATCTCTTCAGGAAGAAAACAAACCAAAACTGGTGCTGGTAATATGGGCAGTGCCTTGGGACCTGATTGGCATGAAGGCTTGAATCTTAAAGGTACAAAAGAGGTATGTGTTCATATACTAATTAAACCTAAGATGCAATTTTAAATTCTTAAACCATTCGTTAAAGACTGGTCACAAATAAGTCAAACTGCTAGGTCACTTTACTTAAAATCCAAAGTGCTAGGACAGACAGGACCAATGGCACTTGGCCCGATTCCTTACCACAGGTAAGTGAGTATTCATTCATCTAAAACTGATTCATGCCCTTCTTTTTAGTTCCCCAGGCAGAGAGATTTCCAGGCTCGGACTACAGTGAATATAACTGTCCTATTTGAAATTAATCTTTTCTCAAAGATGCATTATAATATTTTGAAGATTATTAGATGAATTCTAAATAAAATACATATTTAACACCCTAATTGGATAAACAGATGACTTGCTCTTTTTTTTTTTTTTGTTTTTTAATTATTTATTTGACAGAGAGAGAGAGCGAGAGAGGGAACACAAGCCGGGGGAGTGGGAGAGGGAGAAGCAGGCTTCCCGCGGAGCAGGGAGCCCGATGTGGGCCTCGATCCCAGGACCCCGGGATCATGACCTGAGCTGAAGGCAGACGCTTAACGACTGAGCCACCCAGGCGCCCCAGATGACTTGCTCTTACTCATTTTATTTATTAGATATTTATTTTTAAATAGTTAAAAGGCTGTGATACTTAAATACTGTTAAGAAGCATACATGGAGTCCTTATTATTGTGTATGATTTCTTTTCAGCCTTGGGTAGTTTGGAGAGGAGCTGGCTTCATGGCATATCTAATTTTTGTGATAGAAATTATACAAAATCACTTCTTCCTGCATCTTCAGATCCAAAGATTAATAGTATTTTTAACCTGAGAACTTCAGCAGTTTGGTTCACTAAACATTATCTCCTTTGTACTTGGCACTTTACTAAGGTTCTCGGATATCACAGTAAGTTGGCATGGACTTGCCCTCAAGAGGTTTTTATAGTCTCTAGCAGTGTAATTTTTTAACAACTATATTTGTGATGATCACTGAGGCTTATCCTTAAAAGCATGCCCTGCCAGTGCAACTGGTTGTTTTCTTAGGTTCTGAATGGATTTCTGCTCACTCCCTTCACACAAATTGAGAGGCTTATTTTGGGGCATCCAGTGTGTTTCCATTTATATTATAAGAATTATTTTTTCTATATGTTTCTATAAGTGTATTGTAATTTTTTATAATCATTAGCAACCTAAGTCGTTTTTTGGGAATTGTATGGTGACCAGTATTTCTTTAGTTTTCTCATAAGATTCATATTGAAACTATGTGTGAAGTAAAGAAAATCTACCTTCAGGAAGAATTTAGAATTTCTAAGAAAAAGTCCTTGCCTTTTCCCAGAGACCATTCTAATCAGTCAGTGACAACTGATAAAGGTAAGTAATAAAATAAGGAAAAAAATACAATAACCAGTAATTTAAAAGGAAAAAACCTTACTTAATCTTACTATATTAAAAAACTTTAATTTCCATATGAAATTTGAACATAAAAAGTAAAAATGAAACAATTACTTAATAACGTAAGTCATTTTGTTTTCATTACTTAGTCTTCAAGTTTCCTAATAGTTTGTATTCAGCTTTACATTTTACATGGGGCTCCTGGTGCTTTGACCACCAGAACTCTGTGCGTCAATCAGAATATCTTGCAGATCAAAACAGTTATCAACTAAAAAAACTTTGATACTCTCAGAAGATGAAGTGACTTCCCCAAAATCAAACAGATTGAAAATCTGTAAATTTGGGATTAAGAAACAGATCTAATCCCTATTTCACACTTCCTGTGAGAACTAGCATATAAGACATTCCACTGTCTTTGAATTCTTTGAATCTTTCCATGGGAAAAGGTAGAGTTGGAATAGGAATAGTAAGGGAAAACACTGAAAAGTGAGTAGTCTATTTGGACTAAATTCTCAGTGGAGTATAATAGCTTAATAGTTTTAAAGAAATAATTTATAAAGTGATTGTCAGTTTAAAATCATTTTGTTGGAAGTTCTTTGTCTAAATTTGAAGGAAAAATGTTTAGAATGCCGTAATTTTGTAACTATACTGAAAACAAGGATATAGTGCTGATTGCATTATAATTGTTTAAGCAAATGTGCCTTATAAAATTATTAAGGGGTACATTTTAAAGTCCTCTCCTGCTTTTTTCTTTCACTGTTTGTTCTAGGCATTATATTCACATAATGCTAATGACAGCTGGTGATTACATTTGAGAGTGAAGTGGTTTGTTTGTTTGTTTGTTTTAAAGAGGTGTGGCCTGTATATGTGGAATTGACTAATGAAAAGATATACGGCTGTGATTTCATTGTCAGTGCTACAGGAGTTACACCAAATACAGAACCCTTCCTCTGTGGCAACAATGTAAGGTGAACTATTTTGTCCTGCTATGAATATCTTTAAAGTAGTATGAGATTTCTAATTCTCAAGCATAAATAACTATTCATTGTTTTAGTGTAAAACTGTAACTTAAGGAAGTTGAAAACAATTTAGTTTACATTCATGTTTTATTTACAGTATTTCGTATTGCCTAAAGTCCTTAAGCAGTAAACGTCCCAGCATAAGTGTCTTCATAAATAGGACATAATGCACAATTCATTTGTCTAAAGGTTGATGATTCTCCTAGAGAAACTATCTTGTATTTTCTGCCTTTTAGCATTTGAAGCTCAGAAAACTGAGGAATATTGTAATTACGAGTGGGGTAGTCCCATGGTTACTGAGTATTCTTAATGTTGAAAGTCTAAGAATTTTTTAGCTGGGCTGTCCTAGTAGGATTTTGATTCTCTGGAATTTCAGCTGAGTTGTCTAAACTTGGCAGCTGTTTTTTACTCTCTCACCGAAGATCAGCATACTGAGGTGTAAAAATTTGACTTGTTCTTTTACTTTAGAACAGAAAAGACCTCTTTCATTTTTCTTCCCACATATGCTTATCAGGAACCCTGTTTAGTTTGATCTAGGAGAAGACGGAGGCCTGAAGGTGGATGCTCACATGCACACGTCTCTCTCTGATGTCTACGCTGCGGGTGACATCTGCACCGCGTCCTGGAGGCCCAGCCCGGTGTGGCAGCAGGTAAGCCAGCATCCACCATCACACCTTGTATCAGATTCCATCTGACGGTAAAGGAGTGAGTCACTACCAGCAAATCCAAATTTCTGGTTTTCCCACTTTGCTACTTTAAGTAGGAGGCTATCCTAAACATTTCAAAAGAATGTTTCCCTTTTGGTAAGTTATTATATAGTGATGGAACACACTGGTATGTCTTGTAATTGAAAAAGAATTATGGGCCATGACTTTTTCATCTTCAAATACTTACCAGCACTGTCCAGTGGAACTCTGTGATGACAGAAACGTTCTATACGTTTGCAGTGTCCAGTCAGCCTACATGTCTCTGTTGGCACTTAAGATGTGCTGAGTGAGACCGAGGAACTGAATTTTATTTACATTTAAGTTTAAATAGCTCCCTGTGTCTAGTGGCTACCAGACTAGACAGAGCAGCTTCTAGATGAATAAATAACATACTGAGGTATAAACCGTATAGATGATGACCCCTTGTGATCCTGATGACCCAGTTCTGTCTCTGTGGGAATTATGACTGAAAAAATTTCCTCAAGCGACCATTCTTCCTCAGCCGCACAACTACGTCCAACTGGATGTCCACGTCCTCCTGCCCTCACGGTGCTGCCCGCCTCCTCACGGTGGAGCAGAAATCCTTGAGGAAGATATTCAGACCTCAGCCGTAGGCGAGGTGGTCTTAGGAGGAGTAGAGACACAGGTAGATGTTACAGATAAAATAACCAACAACACTTGGTGAAAGACTAGCTCCACAGGTAGAGTTCTCCTTCTTCAGATTAACTGTGGAGTGTGAAGTAGCGGAAGGGCCAGATGCATTCTAAGAGGCACCTTCAATACTTTGTTTTTACAGAGATAACAGTCATAGGAAGAGTGCTTTTGGCCTGTTTCTAAAGTGCTAGCTTGTTTTCAGTTTTTTTCTGTAATCATTCTGTGGCATATATGTCTTCAACTCTCAGGAACTGGCGTTTGTGGGATTTTTTTGAACACTTTAAACCCTCTAGGATAAATTATATCCTTATTATGTGTCATACTCTGCTACAGGCAATATCCGAAAACAAACAGAGGTCTCTTGTTCTGAGTGAATCTAATAGACCTCATGTCTTAATTTGTAGAAGCAATAAGTACACTAATTAGTTTTACATGATCCAAGACCCAAACTGGAGGGACTCAGAGGCTGGTAGACATTAATAACGGTCCAACAGTGTTAATACTGCCGGCCGCCTCCATTAGCCGTTCTCGAGTGTTGTGCTCAGTTTGCTCTGCTCCCTTCCCACAGACCCCCTTTCACTTCATCAAACCGATCTTGTTTATACACAGGAGACGGAATTAAAAAGTCTATCCATTCTACTAGAAATGATTGGGGTAGTATTTGTGCACAAAAAAGGACATTAGTTACAGGGGTGTAGGTTAGCTTATTTAATTCTCTCAATAGCCATGGAATAGATGATGGTGTACATTTGTTTCAGGTGAAGAAGTTAAGGCTGTTAATAAAATAAATATGTAGAAGAGTCAAAGTCTTGACTTTCACAGCCAGTGTTCTATCAGGGATTTCTAAAACTTTGTAGAAATAAACATACAGTAAAGGAGAAATTAATAATGTAAGGGAAGAATTTAAAATTCCCAGCATCAGTTGCTGAAATCTGATAAGATTTCCTGAGGCTGGACAACCAACTAATACATCGATTTAGCACCACAATCTAAGGATTAGGAAGAGGAATGAATTTTTCAGTGATAATTTGTCATCTCTACTTCTGATGACGAACTTACTCTGAAAAAAGAGACTGCTTAATTAGTAGCATTCTTACCTGGTATACCCTGAAATGTTGTATTTATATGTAATCGTTTATTGAAACATACAGATTTGGTATCATCCTTTAATTTTAAAGGCAGTAATATCAAATAGCAAAATCAAGTTTGGTTAGTGTGGATTGGTAACTGCTTCTATGGCAAAGACAATCGAACTAGTCCTCTAGCTCGCTAGATCTAGCCAATCTCAAGGATTGTCAACAGTGAACCCCTTTAAGAAATTTTGTAAGGTATTGTTAAAGTAGAACAATGAAAACTTTCATGTCGTAACATTTTTTTCTTGCAGATGAGGCTGTGGACGCAGGCTAGACAGATGGGATGGTATGCAGCGAAGTGCATGGCTGCAGCTAGTTTAGGAGAATCTACTGACATGGACTTCAGCTTTGAACTTTTTGCTCATGTAACAAAATTTTTTAACTATAAGGTAAGATAGATAAGCAAATTAGTGCCTTTCTCTGCTTGTTAGTCTTATAACTAAAACCATGTAAATAATTATTATTTTACAAAATTTCTTGGAAATCAGTACCTGGTATTATTGCTGGTCTTAATTCCTAATCATTACCTACCTTCCTGTGCTATACTGTTTCATAGTTGGGGGCGGGGGGGAGGTCTCTTCTAGGCTTATTTCCTGTTTGAGTACATTTTGAGATTCATTCTTGCTTTGTGGGGGGAACCAATAGCTGTCATACTCAGCGATGAACCCAGTGCTTTGCCTTGCATATTCTTCATGACTCTAAGCTGATGCAGTCCAGATCCTAGATATTTTTTTTTTAAAGATTTTATTTATTTGAGAGAGAGAGTGAGAGAGAGAAAGAGCACAAGAGGGGGGAGCGGGAGAAGCAGACTCCCTGCTGAGCAGGTAGCCCGATGCGGGACTCGATCCCGGGACTCCAGGATCATGACCTGAGCCGGAGGCAGTCGCTTAACCAACTGAGCCACGCAGGCACCCGATCCTAGATATTTTTAATGTTCAGAGATTGTGTGGTGGTGTCATCTGTACAATAAATGCAGTGCCACTCATTTTTGTGAGTAGATTTCTAGAGTAACAACACAGTATAACTGCATATAGTGTTTCCTTTTTGGTACTCACTAGAATCATGTTTTTATCCCCACCTATAGGTTGTATTGCTGGGAAAATACAACGCACAGGGCTTAGGTTCAGATCACGAATTAATGCTGAGATGTACCAAAGGACAAGAGTACGTCAAAGTTGTCATGCAGAATGGGCGAATGATGGGAGCTGTCTTAATTGGTGAAACTGACTTAGAAGAAACATTTGAAAACTTAATTTTAAATCAGACCGATCTTTCATCATATGGAGAAGATCTGCTAGATCCAAATATTGATTTAGAAGATTATTTTGACTAAAAAAGGCATTTCAAGAACTACAGAAAGTTCCAAATAACACCAAGTCACAAAAATAACACCAAGTCACAATAAGGTAAATGCACTGATTAAATGAAGAATACAGAAGTGATAATGATTTCAGTGGGAAAATATATGTAAATTATTTGAACTTTACAACACAAAACTGACCACTTATGTAAATGTAAGGATTTAAGTTACTCATTTCTGATTTAGCTAAGTTGTTATCTACTTAGCCAACAGCTTGGTCTGGCATGCCAGAGTCACTCTGATTGTGAAATCTCAGAGGGTTAGGGTTTCAGATTTATATTAATACCTTATTGTGTTTACGTTTGGATTCTACAGGTGTTATGAGCTGAAATAACTCCCTGTCTGTAATAAGCCTTTGTAAAATATTCCATATGATAACTTCGCTATCAAATGTTGGTTATATCAAAAGAAAATAAACATATCAAGGCATAAGAGTTTAAGATAATTTTTGATGTGAAATACTCAAGTTCAAATAACTGACAGTATGAAATGAGAAACATGTAAAATACTTAAGTCCAGTACTTCAGAGATAAGTTCCATATGTATAAAATATTAATAAAATTGTTTTAAACTGTTTTCTTGGAAAATAAACACCTATCTCATGCATCATCAATTTATTCTTAGATTGCTAAAACTTCTGAAAGTTACCTGGATTTTTTTCTTCCCTCTTTTTATCAGCTCCTTCAGAATGAATCTACAAATAAAAACAAAGCAAACATTCTGGTCAAAACTCAGTGGTTCCATTTTCTCTTCAGATTAATAATACCACTGGTTCTTCTATATCAGCTCTTCAGTTAAGTGTCTAGTGGTCTTGTTTTGTATCTTCCAAGTATCTACTCAAATATGAGCCCTATCCTGAAGGGATATGCTGTCAGAGACACAGCGGTATGTGACATGCTTTTGCAGGCTTGAGAGTATTGAGTGTGGGAGAGTCGTTGGTTCTCGACCTCTGCTGCACAGGCCGACTTCACAACCAATGTTGTGAGGGCGGGGTGCATCACAAATTAGACAACACTAAAATGGATTTTTCCTCTTCTGAAAGGTTGGAAACCCTTGTCTATATTAAAATTAATAGACTATGGGGCGCCTGGGTGGCTCAGCCGTTAAGCGTCTGCCTTCGGCTCAGGTCGTGATCTCAGGGTACTGGGATCGAGCCCCACATTGGGCTCCCTGCTCGGTGGGAAGCCTGCTTCTCCCTCTCCCACTCCCCCTGCTTGTGTTCCCTCTCTCGCTGTGTCTCTCTCTGTCAAATAAATAAAAAAAATCTTTAAAAAAAAATAAAATAAAATAAAATTAATAGACTAGTTTAAATTCTGTTCCCTAATATCTCTACAGAAAACAAAGGTATGTTCTGGACCCAGGACAGTACTATCCCATAAGCTTTAATGTTTTTTTTCACTGTATAGAAATTAATAGCCAGTTACCCTGAAACAGCTCTGCATGGGCTTCTTTACTTGCATGGTGATAAGATGTGCATCACTATTCAGATTAGCTTTAGATCCTATTTTCAAATATGAAGTCTCTGTGGAAGGTGTAGGCCAACAATCAGAAAGGTTTTAAGAAATTATAAAAAAAAAAAAATTATAACTAAGTGCAATAATTTTAATATACTGATATGAAACTTGCACAAAACAAATACTTTCGATAAATTGTATTTGTAAATTTTATATGGCATTTAAAAGTTTACATGAAACAACTGGAAAACCACTTGTTCTGTTGCAGTTATAAAGACAACACCAAAGGACAAGAAATGGATTGTATATACTTAAGCTACTGCTATAGAAGAAGGTGTGCAGTAATTTTCACCAGGTCTTTATGAGAAGTTTGGGAGGAGCAACACCTACCACTCTCAATCAGTTTCAGTGGAGTAAGCTTTTCATTCAGATCCTTTGCCTCCTTCAGGATCTTGATTAGATCTCTGCAGTGTGCTGTTATATTCTTTCACCTGCTGTAATGAGACAGGCAACTGGGATTTAGAAATTAAGGACAGGCTAGTCTAAGTGGTTAAACTGGCTTAAAATGAGCCATCAACATGCGCCACCCTCAACACTGATTTAATTTGTTCTGAACCCAAACTAGGCTATTCCTCAAGTCTATCACTAAGTTATAAGCTGGTTACCAGAAGGTGTTGGGGTATGCTCTATGAACCAGGGTGTCTGCCAGACATGACTGAGAGTTATAAGAGAATCAGTCTATCTTTTTTTTTTTTCAGTCTTTTTTGTTATGTTAATCACCATACATCACATCATTAGTTTTTGATGTAGTGTTCCATGATTCTAGTTTGCGTATAACACCCAGTGCTCCATGCAGTATGTGCCCTCTTTAATACCCATCACCAGGCTAACCCATCCCCCCACGCCCCTCCCCTCTAGAACCCTCAGTTTGTTTTTCAGAGTCCATCGTCTCTCATGGTTCACCTCCCCCTCCTATTTCCCCCCCTTCATTCTTCCCCTCCTGCTATTTTCATATTTACTGGATTTGTGCTCATTGAGCAATAGTCTGAAAACTATGGCTTCCTCGGTACTCTGATTTAGAGACAAGAATGTCCTGGTCAGATATTCCTAATTATTGATTCTAGCACCCTAATTTATATATATCAGACTCTTGTTAATGTGGTCAGTATAATGCAGTATAATAAACGCATATACAAGTTTCTCTAGTTGCAAAGTTAAAATTGTAATGACCTTCACCCACCAAGGCATCAGAACTCTGTGAGGGGGGAACTGGTTAGTCCAGCTTTTCAGACACAACATACACACAGGATGAAAAAAGTTAAAATGCAGCACCAAAATACTGCTAAATTAGTGTCTTACGAGTGGTTAGCCATTCTCTGGTTCAAAAATGATTGACTATAGTCTCTCTTTTGCATTAAATTTCTCTTCCCAATCAGAGACTATAAAGTATTAGAGATTAGCCTTTTCTTATATAAATAGTATTTCTGTTCAGAGGAATTTACACCTCTCCCTTCAATTCTTAAAAACATGCCCTTAGTATAGCAATATAAAATAGATGCATACACATATCACTTTTCCTTTTATTTACCTTGTTTTAAAACTTTGAGTTACTTTTGAATCTAGAAAATGCTATTCACAGCTTGCTTAATCCATTTTGGGGTCTAATATTGCCCCCATGTAGTCCTAGCTATATATATTAGCCTATAAAAATTTAAAAACAATGAACTAGGGAGTGTTCCAGTCTAAGATGGTGACACAGGAAGATCCTGAACTCCCCTCATGGGCACACCAAATCTACACCTATTTATAGGCAATTCCTCCTGAAGAACAACTGAGGGCTGACTGAACAGCTTCTGTACAACAACACAGACCACCTAGAGAACAGTGAGAGAGACTGAGAGGTGGTAACAAAGGGTGACCCCACCCCCGATGCTGCAAACTGCAGTGCAGAGGATAGTAACGAGGTACCAGGAGCAGATTTGTCTACCTGGGCCACAGAAAATAAAAGCCATGGCTTAAAAGAGCAACCAGAATATGAAGGAAATAGTTCTTGAACCCTGCTAACTATCTCTGGGTTGGAGGGTCCAGTGAGTACCACAGTTTATGTCCCCCACCACCTTGACAGCATAGATGGGAGCAGGGTCCAGGCGCCCTATCAGCCTACCACCTCAGTGAGCCCTGGGCCCCCAAACCTCACCAGCCCCAGCTGTCCCACGAAGGCAGCCCCATGGTGGTGCACACGAGGACAGCCCTGGTCAGTGCTCACTACAGCTGCAGCTGTCTTGCCACACTGAGGCAGGCACGAAGCACCCTGGAACACTGCAGGCCTGCACTGCTTTGGCTTCAGATGGCTTTCTAGGGCACCCCTGGCTGATGCCTTTTTTCAGATCCAGCTGCCTGGCCAGGACAACCTGGCTTACACCTGCTTCAGCTGTCCTTCCAGTGCACCGTCTAGAGAACCCTAGGGCAATCCCAGTCCATGCCCATTTCAGCTATAATTATCCTTCCCAGTTGGCGCCCTGCACAAAGCACCTAGGGACCCACCAGGCAGCAACCACTTCAGCTATGGCTGCCCCCCCAGGGCACCTTCCACACACTCCAGAGCACCCCAGGTTACCCCCACTTGAGTTTCAGCCATTCTGCTAGGGTGTCCTCTGCACAGAGAACCCTGGGACCACCCACAGCTTACAACCACTTCAGCTTCAGGTGTCCTGCAGGGTGCCACTGTGCACAGAGCCCAGGGACCACACTAGCTGGCACCCACTTCAGCATTAGCTGTCCTGCCAGAGCATCCTCTGTGTGGAGAGCCACCAGCTTGAACACATTTACCTTCAGCTGTCCTGCCAGGGCACCCTCTGCAAAAAGCCTCAGGACCCACCCCCAGCCCACACCCACTTAATCTCCAACCATTCCACCAGGGCAGCCCCAGTATGGAGCACCCTGATATCCCCAACCCATGCCAGCCACAGCTCTAGCCAGCCAGTAAAAGTCACCAGGTATATACAGTTTACATAGGGGACAACCACATACCAAGACCGTTCCTTCAAGTTTAGGAAAAGTAGCTGTTCTGCCTAATTCATAGAAAGACACAAAGTCAATGGGGAAAGGAATATGCCCCAAATGAAAGAACAAGACAAAACCTCAGAAAAATAAAGAAATGAAACAGAGATAAGCAATGTGCCTGATGAAGAATTTAAAGTAATGATCATAAAGATGGGCACTGGGTTGGAGAGAAGAGTAGAACTCAGTGAGAACTTCAACAAAGACCTGGAAAATATAAAAAACCAGAGCTGAAGAATACAACTGAAAAGAAAAAACACTAGAAGGAATCACAAGTAGATTAATGAATGCAGAAGAATGATCTGGAAGATGGGGTAATGGAAAGCACCCAAGCTGACAGCAGACATAAATATTTTAATTCTTATTTCTTTTTCTTAAGTAAACTCTATGCCCAACATGGGGCTTGAGCTCACGACCCGGAGATCAAGAGTCACATCCTCCTTCAACTGAGCCAGCCAGGTGCCCCCCAAAAATAAAGAATTTTTTAAAATGAGGTTCCGTTAAGTGATCTGTGGGACAACATCAAGTGAACAAGCATTCATATTATAGAGGTCCCAGAAGGAGAAGAGAGAAGGTGGTAGGAAATTTATTTGAAGAATTATAGCTGGAAACTTCCCTAACCTAGGGGAGGAAACAGACATTCAAATTCATGAAGCACGTAGAGCCCCTTGAGAAGATAAACTCAAGAAGCTCAACACCACAACACATAATTAAAATGTCAAAGGCTAAAGAGATAATTGTAAAAGCAGTGAGAGAGAAAGAAAAAGTTATGTTCAAGAGAAACTCCACAAGGCTATCAACTGATTTTTCAGCAGAAACTGCAGGCCTGAAGGGAAAAAAACAAAACAAAAACCCCTGCACTCAAGAATACCCACAAAGGGGCACCTGAGTGGCTCAGTTGGTTAAGCTGCTGCCTTCAGCTCAGGTCATGATCTCAGAGTCCTGGGATCGAGCCCTGTGTCAGGTCCCTGCTCAGCAGGGAGTCTGCTTCTCCCTCTCCCTCTGCCTCTCTCTGGCTCGTTCTCTCTCTCTCTGTCAAATAAATAAAATCTTAAAAAAAAAAAAAGATACCCAGCAAGATTATTACTTGGAATTGAAAAAGAGATAAAGAGTTCTGAAACAAAAGTTAAAGGAATTCATCACTATTAAACTGGCATTACAAGAAGTGCTAAAGGAAATTATGAATAAAAAGATATAAAACATGGCAACATATATATAAACCATGGAGGGGGGAATAAAAAAGAAGTTCCTTTAGAATGTGTTCAAACTTAAATGACCATCAACTCAATATAGACTGCTTTATACTTAGGATGTTATATATGAACCCAAAGTTCATATATAACCACAAACGCCAAACCTAGAATAGGTAAAAAAAAAAAAAAAAAAGGGGGGGGGGGAGAGTACAGTATACAGAATATAGTCGATGGTACTGTAACAGTGTCGCATGGTGACACATGGTAGCTACACTTGTGATGGGCACAGCATAATGTATAGAGTTGCTGAATCATTATGTTGTACATCCGAAACTAATATAATATTGTGTCAACTATACTCAAAAAAGTAAAAAGAAATGAAAAAGAATAAGAATAAAAGAGAAGGTGAAACAAAATACTACAGAAAGTCAGCAATCACAAAGAAAGACAACAAGGGAAGGAAGAGAGAAGAACTACAAAAACAACCAAAGAACAATCAACAAAATGGCAGTAAGTACGTAACTATCAATAATTACTTTAAATGTAAATGGTCTAAATGTTCCACTCAAAAGACACAGGGTGATGGAATGGATTAAAAAAACAAAGACAGATGTATATGCTGCCTACAAGAGACTTACTTCAGGCCTAAAGACACATACAGACTGAAAGTGAAGGAATGGAAAAACATATGCAAATGGAAGCAAAAAGAAAAACTGGAGTAGCAGTGCATACATCAGACAAAATAGACTTTAAAACTAAGACCGTATTGGGCACCTGGGTGGCTCAGCCAGTTAAGCGTCTGCCTTCGGCTCAGGGTCCTGGGATCGAGCCCCGCATCGGGCTCCCTGCTCAGCAGAGAGTCTGCTTCTTCTTCTCCCTCTGCTGCTCCCCCTGCTTGTGTGCTCTTTCTCTGTCAAATAAATAAAATCTTTAAAAAACAAACAAACAAACAAAACTAAGACTGTATCAAGAATCAAAGAAGAACATTACGTAATGATAAAGGTACCAATCCAACAAGACGATATAAGGATTGTAAATACCTATGCACCCAACATAGGAGCATCTAAATATATCAAGCAGGAGCGCCTGGCTGACTCAGTAGGAAGAATATGTGACTCTTGGTCTTGGGGTCAGTTAGTCTGAGCCCCACACTGGATGTAGAGATTACTTAAATAAATACAAACTTAAAAAAATGCTAAGAAAAAAATACACAAAGTAAACACAACCAGATAGAGGGAGAAATGGATGGTAACACAATAATGATAGGGAACTTAAACACTTCATTTACATCAATGGATACATCATCCAAGCAGAAAGTCATAAAGGATACTGTCTTTGAATGACATGTTAGACTAGATGAACATAACAGATATATACAAACATTCCATCCAAAAATAGCAGATTACACATTCAAGTGCACATGGAGCATTCTCTAGAACAGATCACATTAGGGAACAAAACAAGTCTCAATAAATTTAAGAAGACTGATTATATTATGCATCTTTTCCAACCACAACAGTATGAAACTAGAAATCAATCACAAGAAAAAAACTGGAAAAAACACAAACACGTGGAGGCTAAAAAACACGCTACTACACAACCAATGGGTCAACAAAGAAGAAATTTAAAAAATGCATGGAGACAAATGAAAATGAAAACACAATGGTCCAAAATCTTTGGGACACAGCAGAAGCAGTTTTATGACAGGTAAATTTATAGCAATATAAACCTACCTCAAGCAATAAGAAAAATCTCAAGTAAACAATCTAACCTCATACCCAAAGGAAACAGAGAACAAAACCCAACATAAGTAGGAAGGATATAATGAAGATCAAAGCAGAAGTAAATGAAATAGAGACTAAAGAAAAAAAGATGTTCAAGGAAACCAAGAGCTGGTTCTTTGAGAAGATAAATGAAATTGATGAACTTTTACCCAGACTCACCAAGAAAAAATGAGAGGAGCCAAATAAAATCAGAAATGAAAGAGAGGTAACAACTGACACCACAGAAATACAAAGGACTGTAAGAGAGTATTATGAAAAATCATATGCCAACAAATTGGACAACCTAGAATAAATGGATAAATTCCTAGAAACATAGAATTTTCCAAAACTGAATAAGGGAGAAATAGAAGTCTGAATACACCAATTACTAGTAACAAGATGGAAGTGATAATCAAAAAATTACCAACAAACAAAGTCCAAGACCAGATGGATTCTTAGGTACATGCTACCAAACACTCAAAAAAGAGTTAATACCTATTCTCCTCAAACTATACCAAAAAAATAGAAGTGGAAGTAAGGCTTCCAAATACATTCCATGAGGCCAGACTTACCCTGATAGCAAAACCAAAGACAACAGACAAAAAGAAAACTACAAGCCAGTATCCACAATGCACATAGATGCAAAAATCCTCAACAAAATATTAGCAAACCACTTTTAGCAATACTTTAAAAGGATTATTCATCACAATCAAGTAGAAGTGATTCTGTGGATACATGGATAGTTCAATATTTGCAAATCAATTACACATTTATAAGAGGAAGGGTAAAAACCATATGATCTCAATAGATGCAGAAAAAGTATTTAACAAAATTCAACATCTGTTCATGTTAAAACTCAACAAAGTGAGTTTAGAGGGAACATACCTCAACATAATAAAGGCCATACTTGAAGATTTTGCAGCCTACATTCAATGGTGAAAAAGTGGCAACTTTTGCTCTATGATCAGGAGCAAAACAAGGATGTCCACTGTCATCACTTTTATTCAACATAGTACTGGAAGTCCTAGCCACAGCAATCAGATAAGAAAAAGAAATAAAAGAAACCCATATTGGTAAGGAAGAAGTTAAAATGCCACCATTTACAGGTGACATAATACTATACAAAGAAAACCCTAAAGACTACACCAAAAAGTATTAGAATAAATGAATTCAGTAAAGTTACAGGATACAAAATTAATATACAGAAATCAGCTACATTTCTATACACTAATGAAGTAGCAGAAAAATAAATTAAAAACACAATTCCATTTACAACTGTGCCAAACATAATAAAATACCCAGGAATAAACTTAACCAAGGAGGCAAAAGAACGTGTATTCTGAGAACTATAAAACACTGATGAAAGAAATTGAAGATTACACAAGCAAATGGAAAGACAATGCTCATGGATTCGAAGAATACTGGTAAAATACCTACTCCACAAAGCAATCTACAGATGCAGTGCAATCTCTATCAAAATACCAACAGCATTTTTCACAGAACTAGAACAAATGATCCTAAAATTCGTGTGGAACCACAAAAGACCTCAAACAGCCAAAGAAATCTCAAGAAGAACAAAGCTGGATTTCAAATCCCACATTTCAAGATATACCACCAGTGTAATAATCAAAACAGTATCTTACTGGCACAAAAATAGACACAGATCAATGGAACAGAATAGAGGGCCCAGAAATAAACCCACACTTCTATGTTCAATTAATCTATGACAAAGGATGCAAGAAAATACAAGAAAGAAAAAGATGGTCTCTTCAATAAATGGTGCTGGGAAAACTGGACAGCTACATACAAAAGAATGAAACTGGACCCTTACACCATATATAAAAATAAACTTAAAAAGGATTAAAGTCTTAAACATAAGACCTGGAACCATAACACTACTAGAAGAAAACATAGGGGATAAGTTCCCGACACTGATCTTGGCAATCATTTATTGGATTTGACATCAAAAGCCAAGGCAACAAAAGCAAAAATAAGTGGGATTACATCAAACTAGAAAATGATTCTGTACGGCAAAGGAAACCGTCAACATAATGAAAAGGCAACCTATGGACTAGGAGTAAATATTTGCAACTATCTGATAAAGGGTTAACATAAAAACTATACAAAGAACTCATTCAACTCAATAGCAAAAAACCTCAAAAAAATATGACGGAAAAATAGGCAGAGGATCTGGGAACACATTTTATTCTAGAGAGGACATACAAATAGCCAACAGGTGCATGAAAAGGTGTTCAGTATCACTAATCATCAGTAAAATGCAAATCAAAACCACAATGAAATATCACCTCACACCTGTTAGAATGGCTATCGTCAAAAACACAAGAAATAACAAGCGTGGGAGAAAAGAGAACCCTGGTGCACTGTTGGTAGCAATATAAATTGGTACAGCCACTATGGAAGACAGTACGGAGGTTCCTCAAAAAATTAAAACTAAAACTATCATATGATCCAACAATTCCACTTCTGGGTATTTCTCCAAAGGAAACAAAATCACTATCTTGAAAAGACATCTACACCTCTATGTTCACTACAGCATTATTTATAATAGCCAAGACAGAAACAATCTAAGTGTGCACTGATACATGGATAAAGAAAATATGGTATGTATATATACATACATACACAATGGAATATTATTTGGCCATAAAAAATAAGAAAATTGTGCCATTTGCAACAGCATGGATGAACCCTGAGAGCATTATGCTAAGTGATATAAGTCAGAGAAAGACAAACACTGTATGATATCACTTATATGTGGAATCTTAAAAAAAAAACTCAAAGATACAGAGAACATCCTCGTGGTTGCCAGAGGTGAGGGATGGGGGTGGGCAAAGTGGGTGAAGGGGATCAAAAGATTCAAACTTCTAAATATATAAGGAGGCTTGGGGATGTAATGTGCAACCTACTGACTATAGTTACAATACTGTACTATATTTTTGTAAGATGCTAAGGGAATAAATCTAAAACGTTCTCATGAGGACCAAAAATATTTTGTAACTATGTGTGGTGAAGGATATAAGTGAACATACTGTAATAATCACATCCCAGTATATACACACATCAAATACCTACCTTATACAATTAAAACAATGTTACATATCAATAATATCTCAAAATTTTTTTAAGATGGGTACACATTTCCAATAAACAATTAGGAACATAAATCTGCAGCTGAAGAGGAAGAGGACTAGATACGGGAACAACTGATGACAGGTGGCAGCTTATCTGCAGAGACAATGCAAGTGATGGTAACACACAAGCAAGGGTTTTCATCCGAAGTGATCAGACCACTGAGGCTGGAAAGACAGGGCAAAGGTGAAAAACCTGGTATTTTCAGTAGCTACAGATAACAACTCTTTGGAGTAGTCTGATTAACATGGTGGGGTCTCCAGTTTAAAAGACAATATATACACTGCCTAAGGCATTTAAATCAAAATTTAAAAAAATAACTGTGCCCCCAATAATTCTCAAGGTAGAGAACTGTGTGTCTTCAGGCCACGAGTCCACCGTGTCTGGGGAAGTGTAAGAAAAGGTGAGAAGAGGTCAGAACCACAGGGAACACTAACATTCAGGGTGGCAGCAAAGGAAGGAGAACAAAGGCAGTGAGAATGCAGAGGAACCACGTCAAAGCCTCTGTCACAGTAACCACAGTAACCACGGGGGCAAGGGGCAAGGAGACAGGTGAACCAGGAAACGCTCCTCCTGCTCCGGAAGTTAGTCGGGAAGAGGAATGCAGACGAGCCCCCTGGATTAAGCCAGTGAGGAATGGGGGGCCACGGTCACCTGTGAGGCAGAAGCGACTCAGTGAATTCAGAAAGGAAGGAAGGTGAGAAACAGATGGTGAGTTTAGAGGATGAGGCGAAAGGAAGAGCAGAAATAGGATAACACCATAAAGGGGTGGGAAAGGTCAAAGGCTATTTCAGTTTCTATCTTTGATTTTAGGGAGTGAAGACTTTGACAGAGCGAGATCTTAAGAAGGCAGGAAAGGATGAAGTGGGAGGAGTCATGGTAACCCTTACAAGAAATGGTCTCTTTTACCTTAAGAAGAGAAAACAAGATTACTAATGTATGGAAAGAGAAAGAGGAGACCTCCAGACCTGCTGGCACCTATTTCCTGGGGACCAGGAGGCGTCCACAAAGTAGGAGGTAGGACCTAAAGGGAAGTTAAAGGCACGAAAAGCTTGCTGGGAGAAATGCTTACAGGAGACGCATTAGGAACAAGTAAAAGCACAGCGGGGTCTGATGACAGCGACCTGAGGTGGAAATGAATGCAGCTGTGCAATTTTTTCCCAGCAGTGTTTAGTACTAAAACAGCACGAATGGGGGAAGCAGAAGCCGGGAGGGGTCCAGCAGCTCAGTCTGGCACAGAGCCTGAGGCAGGTAAAATGCCAGGCAATCCACGAGAAACAGAAGTGGCAACAGCAGAGTCTGGAAGGAGGAGAGAGTGCCCATCAGGTGGCATTTAGAGCCGTGGACAAATACACGGAGGGATTAAAGGGGACCCTAGGGGCCCATATGTGTGTGAAAGCAGGTTCAAAAAGAACTGTGGTTGAAATCATGAGCAGGATTTCTTAAATTTAAGGTTGTTTTGCACAGAGCAAGTCTGGGTGATCTGCTTCCGGCTATGACTGCAGGATTAGATTGGAGGAGTAAAGAATGGGGTTACTAAAATACCCCACAGCACTGTAACTCAGTGGTGATAGTTGGGTATAGACCTGGAAGTGGATGCCAGAGACCCTGACTGACGACTAAAGAAGACAGCTCCAAAGCAGATACGAATTCCTCAATGGATGTGAGGGAGAACCCGGTGCCAGTAAACCTTTATGGCTAAAAGTGGGAGAGAATCATGTTGCTGAGAAACATGCATTTCAAGGGATAAAGGCAATCAGACTAAGCGTTACCTGGAGGGGAGTAAAGACATTGAAGACTCTGCCTCTTGGTTCTCCTTATATTAAGGCAAGAGAAAATGAGTAATAACTGGCTGAGGAAATAATTTTAATGAAAGCAAGGATTTCCATCATGTAAGTGAGTAAGAAAATAGTCCCTAGTATCAAGGAGTGTTCTAGATACATCATACATACCGGGTCTGAAATCATGTCCCCAGTGGCTACAGCAATGAACTTCATCCACAGCAATCCGGGTAAATCTCCTGGCTTCATAGGCTTTCTCTAGTCTCGACATGAACATTTTGCTTTTTGTGATTTTCTCTGGGGTCACGTAAATTAGCTTTAGCTTGGAGTTTTTATTTACCATTTCAGCATGAACCCATTTCACATGCTCCTATTGAAAGCAAAACAGACACAATGATGGAACTAAGCTAGTAGACTGGGATACTAAG
>NW_022589875.1:74947-75039 GCF_004348235.1 Phoca vitulina
AGCTTCATTCGTTGATGACCGGGTCAGTGGGGCGGGCGAGACGAGCTAGGGATGCGGGACGCGGAGGGCTGCCTTGAGGGGGCGGGAGCTGG